>NC_060180.1:41890660-42190660 GCF_021184085.1 Oncorhynchus gorbuscha | reverse complement strand
CCTCCAACCACTGTCGCCATTCGCCTAGGGCTAAGCGGATGGCGAGCAGTTCACGGTTACCCACATCATAGTTGCGCTCAGATGGCGACAGGCGATGAGAAAAATAAGCGCAAGGATGAACCTTATCGTCAGACTGGAAGCGCTGGGATAGAATGGCTCCCACGCCTACCTCTGAAGCGTCAACCTCGACAATGAATTGTCTAGTGACGTCAGGAGTAACGAGGATAGGAGCGGACGTAAAACGTTCTTTTAGAAGATCAAAAGCTCCCTGGGCGGAACCGGACCACTTAAAACACGTCTTGACAGAAGTAAGAGCTGTGAGAGGGGCAGCAACTTGACCGAAATTACGAATGAAACGCCGATAGAAATTAGCGAAACCTAAAAAGCGCTGCAACTCGACACGTGACCTTGGAACGGGCCAATCACTGACAGCTTGGACCTTAGCGGAATCCATCTGAATGCCTTCAGCGGAAATAACGGAACCGAGAAAAGTAACGGAGGAGACATGAAAAGAGCACTTCTCAGCCTTTACGTAGAGACAATTCTCTAAAAGGCGCTGTAGAACACGTCGAACGTGCTGAACATGAATCTCGAGTGACGGAGAAAAAATCAGGATATCGTCAAGATAGACAAAAACAAAAATGTTCAGCATGTCTCTCAGAACATCATTAACTAATGCCTGAAAAACAGCTGGCGCATTGGCGAGACCGAACGGCAGAACCCGGTACTCAAAATGCCCTAACGGAGTGTTAAACGCCGTTTTCCACTCGTCCCCCTCTCTGATGCGCACGAGATGGTAAGCGTTACGAAGGTCCAACTTAGTAAAGCACCTGGCTCCCTGCAGAATCTCGAAGGCTGATGACATAAGGGGAAGCGGATAACTATTCTTAACCGTTATGTCATTCAGCCCTCGATAATCCACGCAGGGGCGCAGAGTACCGTCCTTCTTTTTAACAAAAAGAACCCCGCCCCGGCCGGAGAAGAAGAAGGCACTATGGTACCGGCGTCAAGAGACACAGACAAATAATCCTCGAGAGCCTTACGTTCGGGAGCCGACAGAGAGTATAGTCTACCTCGAGGAGGAGTGGTCCCCGGAAGGAGATCAATACTACAATCATACGACCGGTGAGGAGGAAGGGAGTTGGCTCGGGACCGACTGAAGACCGTGCGCAGATCATGATATTCCTCCGGCACTCCTGTCAAATCGCCAGGTTCCTCCTGAGAAGTAGGGACAGAAGAAACGGGAGGGATGGCAGACATTAAACACTTCACATGACAAGAAACGTTCCAGGATAGGATAGAATTACTAGACCAATTAATAGAAGGATTATGACATACTAGCCAGGGATGACCCAAAACAACAGGTGTAAACGGTGAACGGAAAATCAAAAAGAAATAGTCTCACTGTGGTTACCAGATACTGTGAGAGTTAAAGGTAGTGTCTCAAATTTGATACTGGGAAGATGACTACCATCTAAGGCAAACATGGGCGTAGGCCTGTCTAACGGTCTGAAAGGAATGCTATGTTTCCGAACCCATGCTTCGTCCATGAAACAACCCTCAGCCCCAGAGTCAATCAAAGCACTGCATGTAGCACCCGAACCGGTCCAGCGTAGATGGACCGACATAGTAGTACAAGATCTAGATGAAGGGACCTGAGTAGTAGCGCTCACCAGTAGCCCTCCGCTTACTGATGGGCTCTGGCCTCTTACTGGACATGAATTAACAAAATGTCCAGCAACTCCGCAATAGAGGCACAGGCGGTTGGTGATCCTCCGTTCCCTCTCCTTATTCGAGATGCGAATCCCTCCCAGCTGCATGGGCTCAGTCTCAAAGCCAGAGAGGGGAGATGGTTGCGATGCGGAGCAGGGAAACACCGTTGATGCGAGCTCTCTTCCACGAGCCCGGTGACGAAGATCTACCCGTCGTTCTATGCGGATGGCGAGAGCAATCAAAGAATCCACATCTGATGGAACCTCCCGGGAGAGAATCTCATCCTTAACCACTGCGTGGAGTCCCTCCAGAAAACGAGCGAGCAGCGCCGGCTCGTTCCACTCACTAGAGGCAGCAAGAGTGCGAAACTCAATGGAATAATCCGTTATGGACCGTTCACCTTGGCATAAGGAAGCCAGGGCCCTAGAAGCCTCCCCACCAAAAACTGAACGGTCAAAAACCCGAATCATCTCCTCTTTAAAGTTCTGGAATTTGTTAGAGCAATCAGCCCTTGCCTCCCAGATAGCTGTGCCCCATTCTCGAGCCCGGCCAGTAAGGAGTGAAATGACGTAAGCAACCCGAGCTCTCTCTCTAGAGTATGTGTTGGGTTGGAGAGAGAACACAATCTCACACTGCGTGAGAAAGGAGCGGCACTCAGTGGGCTGCCCGGAGTAGCAAGGTGGGTTATTAACCCTAGGTTCTGGAGGCTCGGCAGGCCAGGAAGTAACAGGTGGCACGAGACGTAGACTCTGGAACTGTCCAGAGAGGTCGGAAACCTGAGCAGCCAGGTTCTCCACGGCATGGCGAGCAGCAGACAATTCCTGCTCGTGTCTGCCGAGCATGGCTCCTTGGATCTCGACGGCAGTGTAACGAGCGTCTGAAGTCGCTGGGTCCATTCCTCGGTCGGTTCCTTCTGTCATGCAGGTGAAAGAGGACCCAAAAGCGACTTAACAGAAACAGAGTTTATTTAAGTCCAAAACGGAATAACAGAAATCCTCTAGACTTGTAGAGGGGAACAACTGGAGAAGCGGCCACAGACTGCAGGTCGCTTCGGGTAGGCGCAGGCCGTAGTCGACAGAGACACCTGCTCACACGCAGCATCTGATGAAGGCAAAAAAACACGACAGGACAGGGCGAAACGCAATCACAGCATGGTGAATACAATACAAGGAACCGACGGGACAGGAACGGATCACAAAGGAATAAATAGGGACTCTAATCAGGGGAAAGGATCGGGAACAGGTGTGGGAAGACTAAATGATGATTAGGGGAATAGGAACAGCTGGGAGCAGGGACGGAACGATAGAGAGAAGAGAGAGCGAGAGAGTGAGAGAGGGAGGGGGAGAGAGAGGGATAGAAGGAGGGAAAGAACCAAATAAGACCAGCAGAGGGAAACGAATAGCATGGGGAGCACAGGGACAAGACATGATAATAAATGACAAACATGACACCATATAAATCCCTTTCGGTCCATATAGAATCCCTTTGTGTCCATATAGAATCCTTTTGGGTCCATTGAGAATTTACACCAGGACTTTTGATTTAAAAGAGAGAGGAATTCAGAATTTATTTTTAAAAAAATAAGTAATTTTTTATATTTAATCGTAGTGAATTTCTGCCACCACCGTTAAGACTTGCGCTTTGTGCTCCAGGTACCACCCACCACCTCTTGTGGCTCTTGGATAACAAGCTGATTTAATGTACTACCTAGCCACCACCACTGCACTGCTTTAGTTCAGATGTCATGTACTCTTTCTCGTCAGACTGGGTTGGTTTGGACCTTTCCTGCCCCCTTCCTCCCTTCTCTTGCTCAAATTGAATCAGGGTTTGACAGCACCAAGGAGAAGAGAACGTCTACCACTTTATATTTCTGTACAATCAGGAGCTGCCGTGTCCTGCCCCTATTTGTCCATTAGGGGGTGGTGTTGCCATGCTTCAGAGGTTTAACTGTGCCTACAGGGTTGGAGGATCCCGAAGGCAACATTTTTTGGACTTGGAACTGTGTGCAATTAATAAGACTTCAATGGTTTATCTATTTTTCATTCAAGATCAACAAAGTCTATATTTTTTCAGTTCAAAAAGCTGCTTTTCTGGAGCCTTAATGTGTTCTTTTCTAGTTATTGATGACATGTCAAAAGAACTGCTCTTTAACTGACCGTGCTGGAGAAATCAGGGATAGTGTGAAGTCACAGACTGGACATTTCACAGGAGGAAGTGCAAAGGCCTCTGGGAAGTAAGTAACTGATGTGTGTCCTCCAGGATGACGGAGCTCTCACCATCTGAATCCAAAATTGTACAATTTTACATCCCTCATACCCCCCCCCCACTTTGGTTTGTTTTGATAAATGACGGTTTTGTATGTTTCATCATTGGGAGATTCTGTTCACGTATATATTCAAGCCAGTCTGAGAGAAATGTAGCATTCACCATTTTAAAATGTTTTTTTATTTATTATGTGATGTAACTGCTACATATGATTGAATTGTTTGTTGCTCTTTTTGGGAAAATCACTTCGGTTAATTGTCCGTTGGCCATCATTTTGTCTTAATCCTTTGTTTTGTTTGAATTTTTTGTGCTTCTCAAAATGTGGTTTTGCTCTAAATCCAGGGCTCTACGCGGATTCTTTTTTACAAGGATCACGTGTGTGCTTTAGTTGAAAAATGTAGGAGTACACAAAGAAATTATTTAGGAGCACAATGAAAAAATGATTGAAATAACAAGCCGTTTTCTTTGTTGTAATGGTGCAAGCACGACGGTCTTGAATCTGCGCTCAGTGAGTTTTCCATAGCACCCAGGTGCTGCGGTATAGTGAAGTATCAGTGCAACAGCTATCATCTGGGTGGTTTTTCTTTTCTTAAGTCCACTGGTGCTCCTAAATATTGATATAATATATATATATATTTAATATAATATATATCATCATAGAAGAGTGTACTCTTCTGGTCTTTCGCTGGTGCAATGGTGTACTCTCCTGGTCTATCGCGGGTGCAATGATGTGCATTGATTGATGTATGAGGGGAAACAAACCATGTTCATTGTTTGAAGTAATGTATTTGTTTTAGTATCGCAAAAGGAGCTACGGATTCCAGCTTTAAATACCATACAATCCTTTGAGTAGTGCTGACTGCTTTTTAATGTTTTCTGTCATTTTATGCCATGTGTCTGTGAACACTTGGACAGGACAAGAGTGCTAATGAAAGTAATGACATGGATGTGAATGCTGCCACTCACTGTACATGAGCGTGAACTCATCTCTTGTGTTCATGAAGTTGTGTAACTTGTGCGTGGATCAGATCCAGACTTGCTGGATATGTGGTGCTCGATTGTGTCACCACAGTCCCTTCTGTTGGATTTGTCTGTACTCTATAGTGTAGCTGCCCCTTTACCTGGCCAGTGTCGTGTATAGTCCTCGTTTGACAGGAGACATGACCTGATACAGGGGACACCCTGGGTGCATCTCAATTTAGGGAGAATCTCAATTGCATACTCGTCCTCTTTTTGCCTCCTCAAAACCCATTGGAGAAGGTCAGAAGGGTGGGACCTATGGCTTTCTCGTCCAACCGGTTTTGAGAAGGAGATGGCGAGAGGGGACGCTAGAACTATGCAATTGAGATTCTTCCCGTCTAAAGTGACTTCCTTCTTCTTGATCTGCACTAATGTGAAAACACAGTGTTAAAGCCATATGGGTGGATGCCTTATGTGGTGTTTCTTTCATCAGTCCTCTTTCGCACCAGTATAGATAGAGGAAAGAAGACAAGTGGAAAAAGCTACTTTACCCTATAGACATGCATCACTGTTGTCTTTCTTCTGGTCAAGAAGCATGGAATGGTTGTGATGCCTATACTTTACCCTATAGACACGCATCACTGTTGTCTTTCTTTTGGTCAAGAAGCATGGAATGGTTGTGATGCCTATACTTTACCCTATAGACACGCATCACTGTTGTCTTTCTTTTGGTCAAGAAGCATGGAATGGTTGTGATGCCTATACTTTACCCTATAGACACGCATCACTGTTGTCTTTCTTTTGGTCAAGCAGCATGGAATGGTTGTGATGCCAATACTTTACCCTATAGACGTGCATCACTGTTGTCTTTCTTTTGGTCAAGAAGCATGGAATGGTTGTGATGCCTATACTTTACCCTATAGACGTGCATCACTGTTGTCTTTCTTTTGGTCAAGAAGCATGGAATGGTTGTGATGCCTATACTTTACCCTATAGACATGCATCACTGTTGTCTTTCTGTTGGTCAAGAAGCATGGAATGGTTGTGATGCCTATACTTTACCCTATATATCCGTTCATCACTGTTGTCTTTCTTTTGGTCAAGAAGCATGGAATGGTTGTGATGCCTATACTTTACCCTATATATCCGTGCATCACTGTTGTCTTTCTGTTGGTCAAGAAGCATGGAATGGTTGTGATGCCTATACTTTACCCTATATATCCGTTCATCACTGTTGTCTTTCTTTTGGTCAACAGCATGGAATGGTTGTGATGCCAATACTTTACCCTATAGACATGCATCACTGATGTCTTTCTTTTGGTCAAGAAGCATGGAATGGTTGTGATGCCTATACTTTACCCTATAGACATGCATCACTGTTGTCTTTCTTTTGGTCAAGAAGCATGGAATGGTTGTGATGCCTATACTTTACCCTATAGACATGCATCACTGTTGTCTTTCTTTTGGTCAAGAAGCATGGAATGGTTGTGATGCCTATACTTTACCCTATAGACGGGCATCACTGTTGTCTTTCTTTTGGTCAAGAAGCATGGAATGGTTGTGATGCCTATACTTTACCCTATATATCCGTTCATCACTGTTGTCTTTCTTTTGGTCAAGAAGCATGGAATGGTTGTGATGCCTATACTTTACCCTATATATCCGTTCATCACTGTTGTCTTTCTTTTGGTCAAGAAGCATGGAATGGTTGTGATGCCTATACTTTACCCTATATATCCGTTCATCACTGTTGTCTTTCTTTTGGTCAACAGCATGGAATGGTTGTGATGCCTATACTTTACCCTATATATCCGTTCATCACTGTTGTCTTTCTTTTGGTCAACAGCATGGAATGGTTGTGATGCCAATACTTTACCCTATAGACATGCATCACTGATGTCTTTCTTTTGGTCAAGAAGCATGGAATGGTTGTGATGCCTATACTTTACCCTATAGACATGCATCACTGTTGTCTTTCTTTTGGTCAAGAAGCATGGAATGGTTGTGATGCCTATACTTTACCCTATAGACATGCATCACTGTTGTCTTTCTTTTGGTCAAGAAGCATGGAATGGTTGTGATGCCTATACTTTACCCTATAGACGGGCATCACTGTTGTCTTTCTTTTGGTCAAGAAGCATGGAATGGTTGTGATGCCTATACTTTACCCTATATATCCGTTCATCACTGTTGTCTTTCTTTTGGTCAAGAAGCATGGAATGGTTGTGATGCCTATACTTTACCCTATAGACATGCATCACTGTTGTCTTTCTTTTGGTCAAGAAGCATGGAATGGTTGTGATGCCTATACTTTACCCTATAGACGGGCAAGAAGTCACTGACATGCATCACTGTCTTTCTTTTGGTCAAGAAGCATGGCCTTATGATGCAGTAGAACAGTTTTGACAATAGTGCATGCATCTTAAAGGAAGAGGTGGGGTTTCAGTGGAATGGTTGTGATGTTGTGATGCCTATACTTTACCCTATAGACATGCATCACTGTTGTCTTTCTTTTGATCAAGGAGCATGGAATGGTTGTGATGCCTATACTTTACCCTATAGACATGCATCACTGTTGTCTTTCTTTTGATCAAGGAGCCATGGAATGGTTGTGATGCATGGAATGGTTGTGATGCTATACTTTACCCTATAGACATGCATCACTGTTGTCTTTCTTTTGATCAAGGAGCATGGAATGGTTGTGATGCCTATAGTTTAGTTTAGGACTTACATGCGCGTGTCATATTATTTGATGTATGAGGGCCATGTTTGTGGTTTTAAAATAAATTATATCTACTACAGAATAATGAAATTAAATAACAAATATTAAAAGGAATTATCATCGTATAGACTTGCAAGTAAACCACTATAGCTATATCAGTGGGAATAACCTGTAAGGTTTTAAAACCCAATCTTGGTTTATTTTATTTTTTCCATTAGAAGAAATCAAGCCTTAATAAACTATTTAGCATCAAGCACTTTGTTTTCATCTCATTACTGTTGACCATTTTTTAGAGAGACGTTGTTATTTAAAACATGACCGTGAATGTTTTTTTTTACAGAAAGGTCCTATCTCCAAGAGCTGTGTTGTATTGAACTGAAATCAACTGGGTGATGGATTTGAACTGGCCATTATAATGACCTAAGTGGCATCCTGGAATTGCATTTTCATTTCAGGCAAGAATTTCCAGTATATTGAGTCATGTTCTTTTCTTGTTGGACAACTATGCCATGATCTGGGTGTCTACTTCATAACATTCTGATGCAGAACCATATGAAGACAATTTGACAAGACTAGAATGAGAAAATGTATGCAGAGCCAGGGTCAGTTCCATTTCAATTCCAGTTAATGCAGAAAGTAAACCAAATTCCAAATGTTCCTCATTGAAAAGCATTGAGTTGGTGATGGAATTGGAATTAAAGTGTATTTACTGGAAATGAAATTGAACCCCAAACCTGATGCAGAACTTGTGAAGGTAAGTAACTCCCTTGTTCGGGACAGTAGGCCTACATTTCCACGGACACTAATGTGCTATTTTGAATAGATCAGCAGACCTATAAAATAAGTCAGGAAACCGCTCAGGTCAAGCCCAAGTATATTTTATTGAGTGATAAAAGTATATTCACGCAGTGGCGACCTGTCATTCAGGGCAAACATTTTTTAAAAACATTATGCCTGTTTTGTCTGTTATTGTCGGCATTAATACGTGTCACATATCCGTTTGTCAACAGTGTAAAAAAAATATATATAATATAATAATATATAAATAATAATAAATGCCATTTAGCAGACGCTTTTATCCAAAGCGACTTACAGTCATGTGTGCATACATTCTACGTATGGGTGGTCCAGGGGATCGAACCCACTACCCTGGCGTTACAAGCCAGGGTAGTAACGCCGCATACAATATTTTCTCTTTTTGGTTTTCTTTAGTAATGCAGCCCCAACATGTAGGTGTTTCAGCCTAGCTAAGTGATTTCGGTGGTGGTGGGGCAAGCCCGCAGAAAAACATGGAGCATTGCGCCGTGATTGGTATTCTGTCACTCATGGGGACACTACGTCACCGCCAAGTGTAGAGCTCTAAAATTACATTCTAGCCCCTTGGGTGCTGCCATAGAGCTACATTAGAAGTGCACATCCACGAAGGCTCAAGGTCATTGGCCACAGATAAATTATGTCAAATCAAGTTATACGTACAGTAGCTTTGATTGGACTGATCACGTCAACATCACACTTTCAACATCTTAGCTAGCAGACGTCATCTTGAAGTAAGTCGACAATCTACTGGCAAATTATTTTTAATCCTTGTCATATGAAGAGAAATTATAGATAAAACGTATCGGTGGTCATCGGCCATTGGACATAAACATTACACAACAAGTTGGAAATTGCAAATTCAATAATGAGCGGTTTGGAAGGAATCAGTGGCTAACTGCAAGCATTGTAAAGCAATCACTAGCCTGCTATTCAGTGGAGTGTCTGTGTGGTCCCAAGTCTAAGATTAAGGTTTTATTTTCCTAGATAAAAATTATAAACATGCTGTCAATGAAGCAGTATTTATGCTGCGCTCAAAACAACTGGTAATTCATTACTGCCAAATCTGGCTTTAGTGAGTTCAAGACAACTGGGAACTCAGGAAAAACGAGCTACTACTGGGAAAATACGTTTTGAACTTTCATCCAACTCGGAATTGTAAATCGGGAACTCGAGCCTCTTTCGAGAGCTACGACTTGAAGATCACTGACCTCATCATATGATTACACTTTTTTTAACTTCCCAGTTGTCTTGAAAGCACCATAAATCCAGAGAATGCCAGACTTTGATGAGAAATTTGGATGACAAAATTTGCCCGCGAAGGACCGCCTCGCCACCTTGCTGTTCAAGTGAGCACAGCACAACAAGGTGAGTCCAAAAAATGTATTGTATGCTGCTGCATAAATGATGTAATATGCCAGGGAGATATGCACACTGTAGCAAAGAAAGTAAAACTAAGTGTATGTTGTGTAGTAAGCTGTTAGTTGCCCATGTGCCTCACCTTAAACATTTGGTTAATTTGTACCTCTTAATTTCACCTACTGTTCTGAGTTGATGGTGGACTTGTAGCATATAGTCTGTTTTAGAGAAATGTAATAATCTAATATTGTAAGAGCTTTCAATGTCTGCTTATATGCCCCCTTTATTTATCCTACTGTTATGACTTGGTGTACAGGGAGAATACTGTAAGAATGGCCCATGTTCTGAATTATGTCACTGTACATTTCAAAAGTGCTGAACAAATAGTTATATTGACTACGTCCATCCTAGCTCGCTCATTGATGTGTTAATCTAAATTACGGATTGCCTCTTATCCGCTTGTCGTTCCCTTATGCCATAGTTTGTACATCTCAATTGTCAGTAGAAACCACATTTGTTTAAACAAGTCAGCCATATCAGCTATGTTTTTTTTAAAGGTAGTAAATGAGGCTGAATGAACTGTTTCACTGCCAGACAAGGCTCTGCTTAATAGACAGGTGTAGCAGTGGTAAGGTAGGCCCTAACAGTTTGTGGGAACCGTTTGTCACCGTTATAGTGCAATTAATGTATTGTTTAGTGTTGTGAAGTGGTTTTGCTGGCATGCATCCCAAATTTTTTCGGGGTTGCCCCACCAATATTTAAATGCTAAAATCAACACTGTATTCACGAGATGTACGTTTTTTTAGTTGCTGGTTCAAGAGGGACAATGAATTGGAGCCTAACATCAGCATGATATAGACACAGGTCTATGCCTACGTGAATTAATCTAAACAAGGCTTCTCCTGCTTTACAGATCCGCCATTGGGTGGGACGAGTTGAGAAGATCGCCCAGAACAGGGAGATTGAGAGGAGTCGTCGGCCTGTCTGCTCCCTGGACAGCGACGGGAATAAGTAGGCTATGTCTAAGTAAGTCTCCTAGCTGTCCAGCATGATCATAGGGTAGGCTACAATATATGTTATATAGGCCTAACTGAAATACCAAAACGGGATGACTTTTTATCAGCCCTTTTATCATGCTAGTCCTAGGCTAGACCTATGGTAAACGTTCTATTGCTAAATTCATCCACGCAACCTGGCGGGAGCTCTCCATGGTCCTGATACACTATCGTTAGACCAGCCTACTGAGGAAATCTCAATTGGTTAGACATTCCTACTACGTGATCTTGATAGGCCTATTTTACATAATTATTCAACTGAAACCTTCCCCCTTTCCTAAGTTGTAACAAAATCACACAGACAATGAAATAATAGCCTATTGCACTCATTTATTGCTTATGTCGAACAAAACATTCCACGTGTAGGCTACATATGGACCTAACATAGAAAATAATTAGAGCAACGTGACCTTGTAAAACATATTCGGACATTTGAATCAGAATATATATTTCACTATTGATACAACCAACTACTTACCTGAGCGATCTTGATAACACTCTCAATCATTCAGAATATCTAAAGTATCCATATCCTCGGAACTCTCTTCTCTATCAAACATGCATATATGATATCGGGTCCAGTAGAGTTATTATCGGTGATTCGGAGGCCTGTTGCAATTATATAATAGATCTATATTGTATGTATGTATATTTGTTGTTGTTTTGTTGCTGCTAAGCAATTGTTTTATAGAAAAACTTAAGGTTGGAGTCATTTTTTAATAGTCCGTATTTGAGTTGGCCTAGGCTACATAGCATTTATACAATCAAGCCTATAGCTCCCTCCAGTGATATTCCTTGTCAATGTGGTTCCTATAGGTGGCATTGCCTCGGGAACGCTCATGACAAGACGTTATGGCGGTAGCCTAACCACAAAGGCCCCGGGAAGTCGAAAACAATGTGGTTCCTATAGGTGGCATTGCCTCGTGAACGCTCATGACAAGACGTTATGGCGGCAGCCTAACCAAACAGGCCCCGGGGAGTCGAAAACAATGTGGTTCCTATAGGTGGCATTGCCTCGGGAACGCTAATGACAAGACGTTATGGCGGTAGCCTAACCACAAAGGCCCCGGGGAGTCGAAAACAATGTGTTGTTTTAATTCACTTCGTTGTCGGTTTAGCTATTTCATTGTGTGTTAAATATACGTTGAATCTGTTGCGTATATTTTGGGACAGTGACAAGAATGTAAAAGTATAAAAGTAAAGAAACGCCAACGCCTCATGAAGGCTTAGGGTTGCAGTTCCATCAGTGCTTCATCACTGCGGGGCCTTGTAGTTTTAGCCAAGAAACAGACCTGCGTCCGCAGACATTATTATATGCTCATTGAAATGTACCAACACATTATTTAAATGGAGTTGAGATTTAATAGGTCTGGTTTTGTATTCAGTCAGGTAATAAACTAAACGCAGGTCTGGTTTTGTATTCAGTCAGGTAATAAACTAAACGCAGGTCTGGTTTGGATGTAGATGTAAAATCTATGAATTTGCTAAGAGCCAGAAGCCACCAACACCACCCACTTTACGCATTGCGCATGCACACGCACACGCACACAAACACCTGTAATCTCATCGCTCAAAGATGATGTCAATGCTTACATTATGAATATGGAAAAGGTTAGTGTCGTCAACGCGTAATGCAGATTGAGTGGATGCATATATCAGTGAACTCGATGCTGTGTAGATTCCTCTCTTGGCATTCACCGCGTGCCTTAATTGTATGGACATTAAATCAAGGTCCGCCGTGAACACGCAGAGTGATAACCCTTCATGACGACACCACCCCGCAAAGATACGAAAACTGGTCACCCTCCGTGGATGCGTAAACTGCAATGTCGAAACCCGAACCTACACCCAACTTCGTGGCACTGAAAGAAGCAAGGAGGACATGCAAAACTTGGATCATAGCACGCAAAACACTATATGCACGAGCACACACGCACGCACGCACAGACAGACAGACACAGACAAACAAACAAACAATCCTTAACCAACTCACTGCCCCGACCACTGTGATTGAAATCCTACACGACTTCAGTCGTATCCATGTTCTTCGTCGAAACGCACCATCACATTCCACTATAGCATTTATATGCACACACTAACAAAGGCAACAGCGCAACACCGACTCCATACGCCACTGCAGACTGGATAATGCTATCCATCTGTCATAAAGCTTAATAGCTCAGTGACATTTCTGCTCTAGTTTTTTTAGCAGCTGTTCGCCTTTACGCATCTGTTGTTGGCTGTCCATGTTCAAAACGACATCTCTCTGTATATCAAAAAACGACAAAAACAAAAGCCGCCTATGGCTTGTCCTCATAGACAAATGCTATTAGATGGTGTATCTCAAAGACGCTATTTGTTTCAACTGATGTACATCCCATTGTGCGGTGATGGAAATAGGAATGCGCTCGAAGCATAGCTGAGATGCACTTCCTCCACTTGTCCGTTACAAACGCACTCCGCTGAAACGCTGGATGGCTCTTCCCTCTCATTCTGTTGACAGGCTATATATATATATATATATATATATATATTTAATAGTATGATTACATACAAATATGAATCTTTAAGCATTTTGGTCGCATGCGTTACAAAGCTTTTCCCTATTTGGCCATCTCGGAATTCAAGAAAGCAATTTTCTTCACGTCTCTAAAAATACATCAAGTATTTTCTTCTCCATTGAAAAAAGAGGTTAGAACCCAGCGCGTGCCATCGGTGTCCTCTCTCCCCGGCAAATCGGGCACTCTGTTGGTGCCTGTAGAGAACTGGAACCCGTTCTCTCTCTGTTACTTTTTTAATGTGGACCGTTCCTCGGCACTGCACGGAACCACTGGATGCATGCCTGCCCCACCAGTCTCGCGGATTAGAGCGCGCCTCTCTCTTCCCATCCCAGACAATCGTGAGCCTCTGCTGATTGGACTCAGCGCAAAAGGATTACATCGGCACACAATGACGTCATGGCCCGGGCCCAAGTTCTCTCCCCCCATTAACCAAATCCTCATCAGCAACAATGTCCTTGAAACCACGCGGCTGACATTCTGCACGGCAGCGTTAGCACACGTAGCCTGCCTACACAATGATTACGTCGGTGACGCATAGGCCTATCCTACTGTCGTGTTCCCAATCTATTTATGTCTGCTGCATTAGATAACAATCACACCGGTGTCCTATCAACCCCATATATAACACATTTACCATGGTCATTGTATTCCAACATGTAACACGCCTCTCTTTGGCCTTTAACTAAAATGGCTCCTTTTGAGATTAAACAGGGAATATACACCTGCGATTAGGAGAGTGTGATTATAAGGTACCCTATTTCTACAGTAAGTGCAGGCCTATAGCCTATAGCCTTAATTCTGGATTTTATTTTTAGTTACCCAGGTACTTGGGAAAATGCCACTAAGTGTCAAGTGTAGCCGCTTATTTCCATTCATAAAATTGTGTGTTTGCCTAAGCAAGACCATTTTCCACATAGCGTACTTAATTTTATTACCAAACATTGCTGTTTTGTGTCAGCAATTGGGCATTGTTCTTAAGCAGGGGGGGGGGTGATTACCCCGAGTTACCCTATGCTAGTCTATTATTTTGATATTAAAATAGGAGGAATACTATGATATAATATTAGCTACATCTGGTGTTTATACGAAGAAAAACTACGCTGGTGTTTGGACCGTGTATGAATATAAAGGCTCATTTTAGGCTTCGAATTCACGAATGTAGTTATTAGGCCTAACGAATTTTACTGTCCTTGATATAAGCCTGTGTGTTGTTTTTGTTTAAACACACAGCACTCCAGTCTCATTTTCACCTAATTTATCACCTGATTTACACATCAGACCGACTCCTTGAAGTTTGCAGTAGTATAAAAAAAAACGCTATTTAAAAACGTAAAAGTTTTACATTTTTACATTTAAGTCATTTAGCAGACGCTCTTATCCAGAGCGACTTACAAATAAGTGAGTGTACATTACTGTAACCCTATTTATATTTGGGATATTGTTGTTCAACAGAAAAAGTTCAAACATATCCGAAATGCGTCTTTAAAGGTCTAGTTTGTAGGTCTATATATTAGCAAAGAGTAGCCTATAGGCCTATCTAAAGATAAAAGCCAAAGATGTCAACATGTCGGCCCAATTTGAAAATCACATGTCTGAATGCAATTCTAAATAATTTGTCCCCGTGCACACATATCCTTTTGATAATAGCCAAACTGATAAAAATCGTCAATTCTTATGAATATTATAGACTCGTTTTTGAGTGCAGGATACAGCTATGTTCTTATTTCATAATAACACAATTTAGTGTAAGGTAATGATATTTCGTTTGAACAAAGCCGAATATGATACATTTTAATGTATAGCCTACCTCACCGAATAAAAATCCCCGGAATATATCGATTGCTAGCTGTCACGGACGAAAATGTCATCCTGTAATCAAATGCCCCCCCCCCCCCACAAACACACACACACATCCCTCTCTCTCTTCTACCACCCACTTTCGCTTGAACAAAGAGCGAAGCGCTTTACCACCAATTGCAAATGTTGTATTTTCAAATGTTTGTTGTTAAGGATCTATTTCAGGCTACTGTTTCAACCACGACCGAATCTACATATCCTAACTTAAACCAGATTTCAGGTCCACTAATATCGTTACTGTTCTTTTGAAGTTTTGTGCCAGAATTTCGTCTCCAATCTAATTCAAATGCTGCATTTTTACCAATGCTTGGGAAAAGGCGGTATCCACAATAAAAACAATCAAATGTGTATTGGCTAGAGAGGAAAATAATAACGTCCTTTAAAAACAAGACTAATACTCCTGAGACGGGAATTTCAATCAGTCGGCAAAGATACTTCTCCGAGCTGCGAAGCTTCCCTCCAACAATCCTTAACGGCTCTTTTTTTTACGCTTCTTCATTGCGTTCAGCGACGATGTATCGCCATATCCCCTCCAGAAAGAAAAACAGCACACTGTTTTTGACAGTGTAAAAAAAACAACACTTGTTTGTCTTCCGGACACGGCGAGGGGAAAATAGAGAGAGAGACGTCCAAATGTGGTCGGGAATGTTTTCTATCTCGTCTCTCTCGCTGCATGGTTGCTCGGCCTCCACATCCAAAGGCTGAATGAAGGGGGAGTTGTCCCGGTGCATTACAATGACATTCTGTCCTCATTCATTCAGCCTCTGCCTAACGGTCTTTGGATAGCAAATGCACCCCATCGGGGTGTCGCAGCCCCCTCATTACACCCCCAATCCCAACATGCAGCCCCCCGCAATAGCCCCCAACAAAAGAGAGAGGGGAGTCGGCCCCAGTTGCGCGCGCTGCGGCCCCTGCACTTCGAGAGTACGCTGGGAAAGTGTTCGCCTGTGTTTGAGATATTATGACATGGGTATGTTGAATGATTTTTAAGTATGTATCCCTTAAACTTAAGATTTAGGGTGAAAATATAAAATAATTTGTATAGTCCATATCCTTTGCGTATCCTCTCTCTCGTTCGTTTAACCTTTATTTGGTTGTAGGCAGTACGAAGATGCGCAGAGTAGACTACTACCGAATGAGTGGGTGTGGTGTAGGTGTGTGTGTTTTAGGCAAAGCCTGTTTTGTGGTTGAGCTGTTTGCCGGTATCAAATGTGTATTGTCTGTACACTGTCAGATCTACTTTATCCACTGTGGATGTCGACTCTCATGTCGCAGCTAAAGGTGTGCGCATACTGATACATATAGTAATGTTCACGAACATGGATTAGGCCTACAGCCAGCATCAAACTTTATTTTATTAACTCCAACTCCCAGTCTTTATTGTTTAGTTGTGTATTTGAGGTTAAAAACCCGACAAAAAGGGTTTATCAGTTCAGTAGACAGATGGAACTCCTGGATGTAGCATTACAGCGTAAATAAATACATATACGTCATATATAGATTCATTAAACTGAGATTTATTTAGAAATAAACACAAAAGTAAAACATCTATTGACTAACCATTGATAAGATATCACTTAAATACACTGTATTGGAATAATATGGAATAATATGCCTGGGGCAACTTCAAAATGCAGTAGGTAATGTTTAAAATTGGAGTCAATTTCTGCTCGCTTAGAGCCTCTTTGACAATGTGAGAGGAAGACGCAGGTCCAAAAGCATGGTCGCCATTTCTTTCCCATGTGTCTCTCTCAGGAGAGAGACGTTAACAGTATATAATGCCAGTATATAATGCCATCCGAAGTCTTCTCTGATATTCACCTGCTACGCTCCACGTGAAGAATGTGTCTACATAGCACAGCGTACTTTTTACACGAAACCTGCTCTTTGAGAGTCTATTTCATGACATCATAACAATGCGGGAAATCATTTGACTGTACAACTTTGAATATTCCTAAATATGCCTTGACAAGCTTGTTAATTGGGGATATTTCTGCAGCACTTTTCTCTAATGAGCAGCTGCACTGCTCGTTTAAAAGTAGGCTATGGCATAGCCTAGGTCTATCACACGATAAACAAAGCTGTGAAAACAATGTTGGTAAAATATAAATGATGTTAACGACAAAATATGAGGATGCTAATAATAGGCATAACAATAACAGACGCATAAAAATAATAATAATAATAACGCATTCATTATAATCGCCTATAAACATTTGCGTTGATTATTATATACTCCAAATGTTCAGTGACATTTAGCTCTATCGGCCTACATATTGATTAAAAGAAAACCATAAACGAAATGTGGACGCTATGTTGAAGTTATCATGGAAGTCTTTGGGTCCCCGGGTGAAAGGCCTACTTTCCATGGAAATCATACCAATTTCCGACACTCTGTTGAAGGACCGGATAGGCACAGCTGGGTCCCTGCTTATGGGCCTTTTCAACCAGGGGAGGGAGAGGTCATCGTTACTCCCTGGTGTTCAGGACAACGCAGAAAAGCTCGTTACACGCAGCCTATAGTCCCTCGTAGTCAACATATATACAGGCCTATACAGAGAGAGCAAGTCCAACGTCCTATTCCAACACACATTCATTCATATGACAATCAGATATACTTGTGCATGTTGATTATTTATGTGTGTTCACTTAGTTGAGTTCGTCTTTCTGCACGTGTAGACATTTACCATACGTAGAATACGTAGAATGTATGCACACATGACTGTAAGTCGCTTTGGATAAAAGCGTCTGCTAAATGGCATATATTATTATTATTATTATTATTACTTTGGATTTGATTTGCATTACGTAAACAATGGGATAGTTTTGTCATTGTAAATGTAAGCTGAGTCATTGTAAATGTAAGCTGAGTCATTGTAAATGTAAGCTGAGTCATTGTAAATGTAAGCTGAGTCATTGTAAATGTAAGCTGAGTCATTGTAAATGTAAGCTGAGTCATTGTAAATGTAAGCTGAGTCATTGTAAATGTAATCGAAAAATACATGACAAATGCACGGTCAAATCCCTAATAAATCGACAACACACATTTTTTTGCCATAGGGGTTTGTTACAGTGCGCTTATTCTACCACCAAAGCAGCATTATACAATTAACACACCGTTTCATAATTTTTATCTTAACCTTGAACTTGCACAAGACTCTGAACTTGTTTGGAGAGGCATATATAGAGAGGTATAATTTTGCAAACATTACTAAAGCGCAGGCCAGAAGGGCCCTCTAATATTGTCCACGGATCGAAAGAGAAACACCTTCATAAAATAATCCATTGTTCAATGAACAATCCAAGGGGCCTAGTAAACTGTCCTTCAAGATCATGCAGCCAGCCGGTGATTTGAATGCAAGGGGCCCGGCCTCACTAACTCTCTCTGTCCTCACTGAGAAATAGTTGAAATGGTAATTGGCAAAATAACAAACACTTTGTCAAACCATGCACTCCAGTGGTGGGCTGAGCTGTGAGTGCACCTCACTCACTCACTCACTCACTCACTCACTCACTCACTCACTCACTCACTCACTCACTCACTCACTCACCACTCACTCACTCACTCACTCACTCACGCACGCACGCACGCACGCACGCACGCACGCACGCACGCACGCACGCACGCACGCACGCACGCACACACACACACACACACACACACACACACACACACACACACACACACACACACACACAGTAGTGGATCATCATGCAGATCAAATTTCAAAGCAAAATAGGCAAACAATTGACATTCCTGTAGCTAGGCTTAATTTTGTCTGGGTTATGGATTTCTGTAATCCAGTGGTCATTTGTTGTGTGTATATTGATAGCGCTCCGTTTGAACCACTTGACTGACACATGTCAACATTAATGTTGGCCTCCTTCAGAAATGAATTGCAGTATGGAGATATTAATTTAGAGTGTTCTGATACCATTTGATTGGCTATTTATGCATTGCTATACCGCTGAAGTGGTTGAACAGGGAAAGACAGTGCATAGTGAATAATTGGGTACACTAAATGGCCTCATAGATAATCATTGCTGCTGGTTGTAAAAGAAGTCAAAACAAAAATGAGTTTAGAACCTTTGTGGGATTGCAATGAAAGGGTTGGTTCAGGGTCAGGGAGTTAACACAACTCCAATGCTGAGGTGAGTTTGCATGCAAAGCCTGCATGTCAGCCATTCAGAGAAAAACACAAGCACAACTTTAACCTCCCTTCAATGTCTAGCTCTCATCCAGCATTCTTATCTCATCCAGAATGTTTTGATATTATTTTTATTTTGTATTGGTTTACTTTCAGTTAGTTTTCCGACTTGATTTACACCTCTTTTATTAAGTTTTAGTTTTATAAAAACATTTGAATTGGACAGCTAACTTTCTGCAGTCTTGGACAGCTAACTTCCTGCAGTCTTGGACAGCTAACTTCCTGCAGTCTTGGACAGCTCACTTCCTGCAGTCTTTGACAGCTAACTTCCTGCAGTCTTGGACAGCTCACTTCCTGCAGTCTTGGACAGCTCACTTCCTGCAGTCTTGGACAGCTCACTTCCTGCAGTCTTGGACAGCTCACTTCCTGCAGTCTTGGACAGCTCACTTCCTGCAGTCTTGGACAGCTCACTTCCTGCAGTCTTGGACAGCTCACTTCCTGCAGTCTTGGACAGCTCACTTCCTGCAGTCTTGGACAGCTCACTTCCTGCAGTCTTGGACAGCTAACTTCCTGCAGTCTTGGACAGCTCACTTCCTGCAGTATTGGACAGCTCACTTCCTGCAGTCTTGGACAGCTCACTTCCTGCAGTCTTGGACAGCTCACTTCCTGCAGTCTTGGACAGCTCACTTCCTGCAGTCTTGGACAGCTCACTTCCTGCAGTCTTGGACAGCTCACTTCCTGCAGTCTTGGACAGCTAACTTCCTGCAGTCTTGGACAGCTCACTTCCTGCAGTCTTGGACAGCTCACTTCCTGCAGTCTTGGACAGCTAACTTCCTGCAGTCTTGGACAGCTAACTTCCTGCAGTCATGGATAGCTAACTTCCTGAAATTCTACACATTTTGCCATGGGGCCCAGAGAAGAATGTGCTCTATAGTTCATCTTATGCTATTCTATACTTTTTGTAGAATTTTTAATGCTACTTAAAGCTAAAATATAGGTGTGTTGACTGTGATAAAGGCACTGGATGAGGACCTGTTTTATTCGCTAAATGAACTAATGAAATCACCAGTAGCATGGTGCATATAGCCATAGAAGCACAGTGACATGCCTCAATGCATTCAAATTAATGGTTTATTGTTATTTTATTGTAGTTATTGTAGAAGGAGTCCAAAATAATAGTATAGTATAGTTTTTTTTATTTTTTCAAGCAGATTTATTTTTCAAATCAGTTTACAAAATATTTTTGTTCATGATTAGTTTTAGTTTGCTATAATAATAATTGATACACACACACATACACTGTTGTTTTCCTTCACATGCCATTCATGGGTAGTTATGTGGTTTTCAAAGTACAATGCAACCCACCATAGAGAAATAGAAAACGACTGAAAACATTGAAATGTTTGTTGATGCCATGCATTTTCTCTATATTCCACTGTCAGCCCAATCAGTGTATGTGCGTGTGCTATGTGTTACTGTATCAGTGTGTTTGTGACCGTGTGTTTGTTGTGTTTGCAGGCAAATGGAATTTGCAGCCTCCCTCTGTTTGTTGGCCTCCTGCTGATGTAGAGATGAGATCAGTAGAGAAGTTTTCAGGCTCTCCTACTCCTCTCCTGAAGTAAATAACAGCCATGCATATCTTAGCCCCCTGCACGTCTCTCTCTCTCTCTCTCTCTCTCTCTCTCTCTCTCTCTCTCTCTCTCTCTCTCTCTCTCTCTCTCTCTCTCTCTCTCTCTCTCTCTCTCTCTCTCTCTCTCTCTCTCTCTCTCTCTCTCTCTCTCTCTCTCTCTCTCTCTCTCTCTCTCTCTCTCTCTCTCTCTCTCTCTCTCTCTCTCTCTCTCTCTCTCTCTCTCTCAGTGTGTGTGCCCATTATGTCCAAAACATCAACATTCAGCCTATGAGTAAGAAGCGGGAATAGACAGATGACAAAGCCTGACGAATGTTTACGTGATTATATGTTGCGATGAGGAGTGGCAAGGCACTAGAGGCGTTAGCACACACATCAGAAATATGGGGAAGGTTGTGTTCTTCAAGTTGCTTTTATGAAAAGTTCTCTGAAACCATACATTTTAGTACACATTTCCTTGGCATATGTGTGTTTTTCAGGGTTGTTTAAAAAATAAAAATAACATAGGTGAATACATGGTTGGGAGTTATGTTTGTTTCTAAGCTATTGTGAATAACACACACACACACACACACACGCATGGGCCCGCACCCGCTGATTGGGTAGGGCCCCAGTTGAGAGGTCAGAGATGAGAGGTTTTGCATACAGCTGTGGTCAAGTTTGGGACAAGCTCCTCCTTTAGAGAGAGCAGAAAGAGACCGACAGTGCTTGTTACACTGCATTGAAATCCACATTTTAAATAATGACATATAATGAATTTATATAATAATTTACATTATAGGTCTCTAAGCACCTCACATTGTTAGGGAAAACAAACCTATTCCTCTCCAATTCAGTTACTATCACTTCTTCACATAGCAATGATTTTAAAATAAAGTTCATTTTTGCTTTCCATCCCCCAAATGATATGTAATGATATTATGTGATTGTTTTCCTCTATTTCCCACACACAATGTCCAGTTGGACCTGCTGCAGAGCAGGGAAACAGGGAGATGCAGGTCTTTCTGCAGTGTCATCTCCATGTCCTCTCCTCACACTGTACCTCCTGTATTACTCCAGTCTGGAATACGAGGACCTACGTAAAGAAACAGGAAAAACCCTGTGTTACCCCAGTCTGTCCCAGTCTGGAATACGAGGACCTACGTAAAGAAACAGGAAAAGCCCTCACTTGAGACATGGGAACATGAGGTCACAGTAGAAAACGGTGCAATGAAAATCATGTGATTTATGTAAATAACACAATTAGATTGCACTAGTCCAATTCACCACTTTAAATTTGTAGAATTTTAATTCATACGGGTATTTTTGAAACTGGCATGTGCTAGTAATGAAACATGTGTAAAGCCTTGGTAAAATGGCGAAATATGTACAGTATCATGTAAAGTAGTTTTCTGGCCTTGAGTGGTTGTAAATACTGTGTGTTGAAAAAGCTAACATTTTACAAATACTTTGATTTAGGTGTATATTGTGTTGTGTTTAATCATATATATTTCAGAACTGTAAGCAGAGTAATTATATTAAATCACTTTTCACCCGCCCTCTACTTGTCAGTGTCCAAACAGGACATTGATGGCCACACCCCAATATGAACACAATGAGGCACGTCACTGTGGTTCTATGAATACATGCACCATGCCACTGCCTCCTCTATTAGTTCACTTAGTAAACAAGACAGCTGTTCATCCAGGACCCGTACTGCAGTCAACACACCTACAGTTGAAGTCGGAAGTTTACATACACGTTGGTTGGAGTCATTAAAAACTATTTTTCAACCATTCCACAAATTTCTTGTTAACAAACTATAGTTTTGGCAAGTCGGTTAGGACATCTACTTTGTGCATGACACAAGTAATTTTTCCAACAATTGTTTATAGAGAGATCACAATTCCAGTGGGTCAGAAGTTTACTTACACTAAGTTGACTGTGCCTTTAAACAGCTTGGAAAATTCCAGAAAATTATGTCATAGCTTTAGAAGCTTCTGATAGGCTAATTGACATACTTTGAGTCAATTGGAGGTGTACCTGTGGATGTATTTCAAGGCCTACCTTCAAACTCAGTGCCTCTTTGCTTGACATCATGGAAAATCAAAAGAAATCAGCCAAGACCTCAGAGAATGTTATATAGACATCCACAAGTCTGGTTCATCCTTGATTGATGATTCAATTTCCAAACGCCTGTAGGTACCATGGTAATCTGTACAAGCAATAGTATGCAAGTATAAACACCCTGGGACCATGCAGCCATCATACCGCTTAGGAAGGAGACCCGTTCTGTCTCCTCGAGATGAATGTACTTTGGTGCAAAAAGTGCACGTCAATCCCAGAGCAACAGCAAAGGACCTTGTGAAGATGCTGGAGAAAACAGGTACAAAAGTAACTATATCCAAAGTAAAATGAGTCCGATATCTACATAACCTGAAAGACCGCTCAGCAAGGAAGAAGCCACTTCTCCAAAACCGCCATAAAACAGCCAGGCTACGGTTTGCAACTGCACGTGGGGACAAAGATCGTACTTTTTGGAGAAATGTCCTCTGATCTGATGAAACAAAATATAACTGTTTGGCCATAATGACCATCGTTATGTTTGGAGGAAAAAGGGGAAGGCTTGCAAGCCGAAGAACACCATCCCAACCGTGAAGCATGGGGGTGGCAGCATAATGTTGTGGGGGTGCTTTGCTGCTGGACGGACTGGTGCACTTAACAATATACATGGCTTCATGAGGGAGGAAAATTACGTGGATACATTGAAGCAACATCTCAAGACATCAGTCAGGAAGTTAAAGCTTGGTTGCAAATGGGTCATCTGTCACAAATCCTGTTTCCTGAGTCTGTTTTTTGCCTGTGGTCTGTTCTGGAGTGTTTTTTCCGGCGTCCTGGAACGCACCCTGTCTGGTTGCCGGGCAATGTAGTCAGTTGGGAGTTCTGATTACCCGCACCTGTATCCCATCAGCTATCTGCACACCTGGTCCTGATCATCATCTCTCCTCTTCATAAGCCCGGACCTGACATCCATTCCCTGCCGGATCGTTAGCCATGAACAGTATGTTGTGCCATAGTATCAGCCTCAAGTTGGATAGAATTTGTTTTGTAGTTTTTTACGTATTGCTTGCCTTAAACTTACCTCCGTTTGTTCTGTCTTCAGTTACTCACCCGGATCATTTACCCCATTCCCGCCTGGTCGTCGGAGGATTCCGCTACCCCATTGGATCCACCTATTTACTCCCATCAACTCACCACCTCTGCCAGCTATGCCACCTGGATATATCTACCCATTCACATTCACTTGTAAACACTCACCTTCTTCCTACTCTCCTTGTCCTGGTCTGCTTCTGGGTTCGATTTTGAAAGAACGTGACATCTTCCAAATGGACAATGACCCCAAGCATACTTCCGAAGTTGTGGAAAAATGGTTTAAGGACAACAAAGTCAAGATGTTGCCATGGCCATCACAAAGCCATGACCTCGATACTATAGAACATTTGTGGGCAGAACTGAAGAAGTGTGTGCGAGCAAGGAGGCCTACAAACCTGAGTAAGTTACATGAGCTCTGTCAGGAGGAATGGGACAAAATTCACCCAACTGTCACGCCCTGGCCAGAGTCTTTTATTCTCTATTTTGGTTAGGCCAGGGTGTGACTAGGGTGGGCATTCTAGTTTCTTTATTTCTATGTTTTCTATTTCTATGTTTTGGCCGGATATGGTTCTAAATCTGGGACAGCTGTCTATCGTTGTCTCTGATTTGGAGTCATACTTAGGCAGCTTGTTTTGTCACCTTAGTTGTGGGTAGTTCTGTGTTAGTTGCCTGTATTGCCCTAGTAAGCTTCACGGTCGTTTTTGTTGTTTCTTGTTTTTGTTGGCGACATTCAAAATAAAAAATAAATGTACGATCACCACGCTGCACCTTGGTCCGGTCATTTCCCTGATGATGTTCGTGACACCAACTTATTGTGGGAAGTTTGTGGAAGGCTACCCAAAATGTTTGACCCAAGTTAAACCATTTAAAGGCAATGCTAACAAATACTAATTGTGTGTATCTAATCTTCTGACCCACTGGGAATGTGATTAACCAAATAAAACCTGAAATAAATCATTCTCTCTACTATTATTCTGACATTTCACATTCTTAAAATAGTGGTGATCCTAACTGACCTAAAACAGGGAATTTCTTCTAGGATTAAATGTCAGGAATTGTGAAAAACTGAGTTTAAATATATTTGGCTAAGATGTATGTAAACTTCCAACTTCAACGGTATATCATAACTTATCAAAAGTGCACGCATTACAGATGTAACTCATTTTTACTAGGATTAAATGTCAGGAATTGTAAAAAAAAAAACTGAGTTTAAATGTATTTGGCTAAGGTATGTCCACTTCTGACTTCAAATGTATATTATAGCTTTAATTAGCTTTTAAAATGCTGCATTTTCTCTCTGCCCAATGACAAAATGTGTAGAATTGCAGGAAGTGAGCTGTTTCCCCCCCCCCACACATTTCTGCAGGCCCACCCACTAATGAATTTCTGAATACTCTGCTGCTCTTCACGTAAAAACATAGCTTTTTGTCCTAAAACGGCAGTATATAAAGTAGAGTGTCTGGGGGAGTGTTTATATCTTGCACAAGGAGATTATAGTGGATGATTGGTTGTATTAACACTGCTGTGCGGTTATCAGTCCTGCTCTCAGAGCTATAGATATCCCTCTATTGTCTGTTCTCCCATTGTTCCTCCCTGCCAGGCACACAGTGTAGATATAAACGTGATAGGACAACAAAGTGTCAATTATTATACCAGCAAGGGCCTGGACCCTTCACTAGAGATGAGAGAAAAATAGGAGTCGTGAGGGAGTGGTGGGGGGGGAAGAAAAGGTAAATGGTGATAGAGATCTATGGATGTGAGGTTGGAAGCTGTAATTATCATTCTCGGTAAAACACTTCTTAGTGATAGTGTTTACAGTATATTTACACATTTTTATATTTACTGCAATCTTCTAGCAATGTCAGTCATATTGACACTTTATTGCTTTTGTTGTTGTTGTGGTGTGTGTGTGGGGGGGGGGGGGGGGGGGGCTTGTGTGTGAGAGTAATGCTTTTTCAATGGCACGTGTGCAAATACATCCTTTTTTCTCCAGTCTTTATTTCTCCCTCAGTCCTATGTTTTCTCCTCCTTTCCCTCTCGTTTTATAAGTAGGTGTTAAATTATCCAAATTATTCCTGGCTATTATATTCAATTAATACCTCCTCGTGGTGTTTCATTGTGCTATAAACTGCTATTGTTTGTGGTTCAGTGGACAAACACAATAGGTGTGAGTACAGCCTGCCACCAGGGCTGGCTGTGGATCAGTTAGGGAGGGACGAAGGGGGACTTGGCAACTGCCCATGGGGGCCCAGCCCAGGCCACTCTAAATCGGTTAGTTTTGGAGGAGATCCTAGTACTCCTTTTAAGAGGGGGCATTATGGACTTGTTTAAAGACTCGTCTGAGAGGGAAACACTGCTAACAGCTACACTCAATTCTGTACGCTTTCGCTTTCTGCCGCTTTCTCGATCTCTCTCTCGTTCTCTGGCTTCCTCTCTCGGTTTCTTCTCTCTTTGCCTGATCTTCCCTCTCTCCTGATTTGGCATGAATGTGTGTGGTGTGTGTGAAGCTTTAATGTTGCTTCATGTATAGGGTATTCCATCAGCTATAGTCCCAGGCTCTGCTTTGTAGAGACTCTACTAAACTCTGGACATATAGAGTATCTCTCACACCTCAGACAGACAGAGCTCTCTGAGCTTTCTAACCATCCCTGTCTTTTTAAAACACCAAATCCAGAAACTCTGAAGGGATTCGATAGATTGAAACTAGTTAAGTGGAGTTTGCCCTCTCCCCCTCTCTCTCCCTGTCGTGTTTACTGAAACAACTGCAAAAAACGGTCACGTGACGTTGCTGGATGCAGGCCTTACTCTGCTCCGATACCAGTGAATTCATGATTCAGAAACCTGCGAAGTGTGGACAAACCCCCTTGTTTTATTTAAAGCGTACGGCTGAATTAGCTTTTTTTTTGTCACGAAATGGGTCATTTTCCACCTAAATCATTTGTAATTATTCATATCATATAAAAATATATACTTATTTATTTAATATTTAATACATATACAAAGCCTTTGGTACTTTTCGTTGTTGGACGTAAAAGACTGTAATAACAACAAGAGATCAGCACCAAGTGATTTACATTTAGGAAATCTGTTCCCAAGTATTCCCACGCATAATAGAGACACGTGATCATATACAAATGTAAGGAAGGTTTCAAACGATTACATTTCAGTCAGATATGATTTCTGTTTGGACTTCTTGCGGTCAATTTGGAGTCTACAAATAATTTTTTATTATGTTCTGGCCTCCCGACCATCCACTCAAGACAAAATCAGTCCGCAGCTGATCTGTGATCCGTCATTAGTATTGTGGAATTATTCTAATGTTAAGGTAAGATTTGAATGAAGAAAGCTGATCTGAGAGCAGCGCTGCCTTTTGATCCTATCAGTGTCGGTACTGTCTCAACGACGCACTTAGCGAAAGTTCTTTCTGCATGGTGTTTTCCTGTTTCAGGAAAGATGTATCTTTACAGCATTAGTAAGCCTATCGGGAAACCGGGCCCTGGGGCATAGTTATACTGTATAATGGTCAACGCTTTTTTTTGTTTTTGTAGTTATTGAGTAATACCATTTATGAATCCAAGACCTTCATGTGTGATGCAATTTATATGTTTATTCACACACACACACACACACACACACACACACACACACACACACACACACACACACACACACACACACACACACACACACACACACACACACACACACACACACACACACACACACACACACACACACACCTCTGAGGTTACCTGTTGGCTTCTCTTTGATCTCCATGACGAGCTGTGGGCACCATGGCGATATTGCTGTACCTGAGATGCAAGCTAATGGTTCATTCTGACCTGTGGTCAAGGAAAGGTGCCTCTCGGTCACCCTGGAAATCATGCCTCCCAGGATCCTTTGTGTTAGTGACAGGAAGGTGTGTCTGGTCATGATGATGGGAGTCAGAGGGGACTGACAGGGAACAGACCACGGTAAAAATGACAAGGCACTGACTCATTTGGGCTCCTCTCCCCTCATTTTTAAAAATGTATTTTTATTTCACCTTTATTTAACCAGGTAGGCAAGTTGAGAACAAGTTCTAATTTACAACTGCGACCTGACCAAAATAAAGCAAAGCAGTGCGACACAAACAACTCAGTTACACATGGAGTAAAACAAACATACAGTCAATAATACAGTAGAAAAATAAGTCTATATACGATAAAGGCAAAAATAAAAGGCCATGGTGGCAAAGTAAATACAATATAGCAAGTAAAACACTGGAATGGTAGATTTGCAGTGGAAGAATGTGCAAAGTAGAAATACAAATAATGGGGTGCAAAGGAGCAAAATAAATAAATAAATAAAAAAATAAATACAGTAGGGAAAGAGGTAGTTGTTTGGGCTAAGTTATAGGTGGGCTATGTACAGGTGCAGTAATCTGTGAGCTGCTCTGACAGCTGGTGCTTAAAGCTAGTGAGGGAGATAAGTGTTTCCAGTTTCAGAGATCTTTGTAGTTCGATCCAATCATTGGCAGCAAAGAACTGGAAGGAGAGGCGGCCAAAGGAAGAATTTGTTTTGGGGGTGATCAGAGAGATATACCTGCTGGAGCGCGTGCTATGGGTGGGTGTTGCTATGGTGACCAGTGAGCTGAGATAAGGCTGGGCTTTACCTAGCAAAGACTTATAGATGACCTGGAGCCAGTGGGTTTGGCGACGGATATGTAGTGAGGGCCATCCAACGAGAGCATACAGGTCGCAGTGTTGGGTAGTATATCGGGCTTTGGTGATAAAATGGATGGCACTGTGATAGACTGCATCCAGCTTGCTGAGTAGAGTGTTGGGGGCTATTTTGTAAATTACATCGTCGAGGATCGGTAGGATAGTTAGTTTTACAAGTGTATGTTTGGCAGCATGAGTGAAGGATGCATAAGCGTTGATGTTATGAACTAATATGAACTAATAGATTATCCATATAATATATATAATCAAATGTTAGCTTTATGTTGGTGCAGCATACTTTTCTTAGTACAAAATATCAAATATAGGATAGGCCATTGATATGGTCAAGGAAATGTATTGTAATCTGTCCATTCTGACTCATACAGTGTATTGTAACCTGTCCATTCTGACTCGTACAGTGTATTGTAACCTGTCCATTCTGACTCGTACAGTGTATTGTAACCTGTCCATTCTGACTCGTACAGTGTATTGTAACCTGTCCATTCTGACTCGTACAGTGTATTGTAACCTGTCCATTCTGACTCGTACAGTGTATTGTAACCTGTCCATTCGGACTCGTACAGTGTATTGTAACCTGTCCATTCTGACTCGTACAGTGTATTGTAACCTGTCCATTCTGACTCGTACAGTGTATTGTAACCTGTCCATTCTGACTCGTACAGTGTATTGTAACCTGTCCATTCTGACTCGTGTACATTCTGTGTGTATTGTAACCTGTCCATTCTGACTCGTACAGTGTATTGTAACCTGTCCATTCTGACTCGTACAGTGTATTGTAACCTGTCCATTCTGACTCGTACAGTGTATTGTAACCTGTCCATTCGGACTCGTACTGTATGTTATGTATTATTACAGGAACAGTTGGAGGAAAATAATTGAATATTCTTCTGCATTATCCAGTAATTCTAATTCTCTTGGTAAGAAAATGGAGGCCGGTATATTCGGTATATTCTGGCCATAGAAAGGACTGATCAGGTTGCTGATGAACAACTGAGCCCTCTGTTCATCTCACTCCCCTCTGTGCCTGCTGAAGCGTGGACCTCGGAGTGTGTGTGTCATCTTTGAAGAGCGTGTGTGTGCGCCCTAAAAGTTTTGCTTGTGTTTTGACTGTGTGTACTTGTGTCTGTCTACGTCTGTGTATATCTCTGTCTCTGTGTGTCATCCTCAGTGTGTGTCACCCTGTATGTTGAGTGGAGAGCAGACACACTTTCTCCAGAAGATCGCCCTTCGGGGTCACCTCATGTCCCTGTTTCCGTGTGTGTTCTGGCCTACACATCAATCTCAGAAGCCTGATTTCAATCTATCAGATAGGGATTGGCAGCTGTGATGGAAACAGTGAATCCAATACCAGCTGTAGCAGACACATATATCAGACATCTGACCATGTTATTTTCTTGACATAACTAGAAATGCTCACCCTTTCTTTTGAGTTTTACAGTAACAGACATTAGAAAGTGTGTGTATGATGTGATGAGATTGATGTGATGAAAGGGGATTCCTTTGGGAAATTGTGCACTAATTAACAAGGCCTTGAACCAGTTTCCCCAAAGAGCGAGAGAAACCATGGAGCATCGCATGAGTTGAGTTCACATGTAGATCACATCATCTGATTAAATTATCTTAATGGTGTTGTTTCACTCGACCTCTCTGTGAAATTTGTTGTGAAATAGTTTAATAGAATATCATATTCTGAATCCAATGGAATATTTAGTCCTGCTTGCAGCCAACACGAGTGGAATTGAGTAGTGCAGAGAGAAAAGTATGTGTGTGCAGCTCCTGTCCCTTCAGATGAACCAACCATGTGATTCCCCTCAGGCTTAGCTAGCCAAATCAGTCAAAACATTACCCTGCCTGCCATCCTCTTCATTCCCTGCCCCCATGCACACATACACCCATCACCCCTTCCTCATCCACCCCCCCCCCCCCCCATGCACTCATCGGCCATCTCCTATCACCCGCACTTAACGCAGGACACGGATATCGTACTGTAGATAATGTCTCTCTCGTCACAAAAGAAACAGCCATTCTGCGTATGAAAATGAAATGACATCCTGTTGCTGTTTTTACCATGTGCTTAACATGGAATTATTGAATTAATCTGCATTTCTCCTCAGGTGTGGTGCTCCTGATTATTCTAGAAAGCCCCGATCTAAAGGGGAATGACTGTTGACTGACAGTTTTCCTTTTTTCATCCAGTCACTTCTTTTCTATTCTCCTCTTCTCGTCTAGTCACCTCTATCCTCCTCTGTCCACAGGCCTTTCCTATTATGTCCTCTTTTATCCTCCCCTGTCTCCTGCCCTGACCTTTATCTCTCTCTCTCTCTCTCTCTCTCACACTTTCTCTCATATGTACTATTTAGTCCTCATTTTATTCCTCGCCATTCCTTACATCTCTTGTCCTGTATAGCCTGGCTTCTTTTTAGTCTGTTCTCTCTTGTCATAAATAGTCAAACATTTCCTCCCTTCTTCTCTATCATCCACTTCTCGCTGTCATCCCCCCCATCCTGCATTCCTCAGTCAGCAGTGTCTCTCTCTCCTTCCTGTGTGTGTTGGCATGAGTCTGGCTGCCTCTGCCCCCGCCTGCCCGCACTTTATGCTGATTGGACCAGCTGTTCCACTTAAATTCACCATGGCAACCACAACCCGTTGCCCGGCAACCACTCTTTTCCCTGAGTACTGGCCAATGCTCTCCACAGGCAGAAAGAGAGGATTGCAATTTCCGTTCAATTTTTTTTCCCTGTGTGTGCGTACTTCTGTGTATCTGTCTTGAGACCCTCCACTGGTGTGCAGAGAAATGTGTTGTGATGAGGCGGTTAAACGCAGACTGTGGTAGCGTAGGCTGCAGGGACCTCACAGTACATAGGGACGAAGGGCAAAATGTGTACAGTGTGTGTGTTATTTTAATGATCTATCATTCTGTCCCTCTCAATCTCTCTCTCCCGTCCAGTGCTGGGCATGTTCTGTCATGCAGAGTCAAAGTGTGGGTAGCTACATGCTAAAGTATTCATGTCTCTGCTGCTCTCTGAGGTCCCACTGTCGGTGCGGCCTCATAGCCAGAGAATACTAATAAAAAATTCCCTGCCCTTACAAAAAAACACATGAAAAAAGTCCATGTCAGAAGAACAAGTGGTTTTAGGACACGTGTGTATATATCTTTTTTTGCATGTGGAATTTTCCCGAGTCAGGCACATGATTTCTGGACATGTGTGAATTTTTACATGGATTTTTCACATTAATTGTTCACATGACTCAGACACATGTTGTCACGTGATGTAAATTTCACGTGTGCTTTTGTAACTGTCAGGATTAGAACCCGAGAATCCGAGGTCTTGACATTAATTTGACCAAGACGGCTAAACACAAATTTTTACAAGATCAACTTTTAAACCATTCTGATTCTTTTCTCTTTCATGAGATACACAGTTGTTTTGCATCATCTCTTGTTTCGTAGCTTTTTTGTGTGTAAAGAATTGCCTTTTTTTCATATTCAATTGGCCTATAATATTATATATTTTCACAAGTTCCTTGTGATCAAAAAAGGTGATAAACATCAATACAATCCCTTACGCCACATTGAACATTCAATTCTAAATGTGAAAGTTAGATTTTCACTTGTGAATGTTTCTTACATGTGAAACTGCAATTTAGATTTTTCATATGTGAACATGTGATTTTTCACATGATGAAGTGCATATTCGATATTCACATGGAAAGCTTTTAACATTTGTAACCGCAATTGTGCAATTGCAATTCCCATGTGAAGTGAAAACATGTTTTTCTTCTCACATGTGAAAATGTGATGTTAACAGCCAGGTCACCCATGATACAAGACAGTATTTGACGTCCATGCCTGAGGAAGTCGGGAGATGATGTGGAATCCGGCCACTAGGGACAACCGTGAGCGCTGTTAGCTTCAAGTAAGTTCAAGTTTGCTAGGGCGTTGTGGACAGGGATGGCAGATGGGCTTTAAGCATCTGCCTCTGGTGCAAGTTCGAATCCAGCGATAGCAAGTTGTTTTTGCGAATCTAGTTTTAAGCCTATCACCTTAACCTTTACCTTAACCATTCAGAGTTAATGCCTAACCTTAAGATTTCAGTGTCATGCCAGAACTTAGCCTTTTTAACCTAAAACAAATCAGATTTAATGTCGAAACTTCACCTTAAACAATTATAAATTTGACGTTTGAGAAACATGGATGAATGTATAATTCTGACGTGAGACTTTGAGAGCTAGTTGGGTGTAAACGGGAAATCTAAATTGAATACATGGGAAAATATGGTTTCACATGAGAAATTTAAGCTCAACATGTGAAAACAGCTATTTGTGTGTGTGTGTTAGTGCATGCATATGTGTGTCCACCCTTACAATTAAAAAATAAACATTTTCACCTCTTTTGTTTGCAAGGATTTAAACAATACATACACAAACACACAGTTGTCATCGGAAGTTTACATACACCTTAGCCAAATAGATTTGAACTAAGTTTTTTACAATTCCTGACATTTAATCCAAGTGTTTTAGGTCAGTTAGGATCACCACTTTATTTTAACAATGTGAAATGTCAGAATAATAGTAGAGATTGACTTATTTGATGAGTTTGGAGGGTACTATGCTGTTGAAGTCAATGAACATCATTCTTACAGTGAGGGAAAAAAGTATTTGATCCCCTGCTGATTTTGTACGTTTGCCCACTGACAAAGAAATGATCAGTCTATAATTTTAATGGTAGGTTTATTTGAACAGTGAGAGACAGAATAACATCTTAAAAAATCCAGAAAAAACATGTTAAAAATGTTATAAATTGATTTGCACTTTAATGAGGGAAATAAGTATTTGACCCCCTCTCAATCAGAAAGATTTCTGGCTCCCAGGTGTCTTTTATACAGGTAACGAGCTGAGATTAGGAGCACACTCTTAAATGGAGCTTGTTACCTGTATAAAAGACACCTGTCCAGAAGCAATCAATCAATCGCTTAAATGTTTTACTCATGTCTGCCACGGAGAAGGAGGGGGGGCGCAGTCCTTTTTAGCAGGCCAGTACGGTGGCACAGTATTATCCTCAAAGCGGACAAAGAAGGTGTTTCGTTTGTCTAGAACCAAGATGTCGGTGTCCGTGACTTGGCTGGTTTTCTTTTTGTAGTCCGGGATTTCCTGTTGACCCTGCCACTTACAGTGGGGCAAAAAAGTATTTGGTCAGCCACCAATTGTGCAAGTTCTCCCACTTAAAAAGATGAGAGAGGCCTGTAATTTTCATCATAGGTACACTTCAATTTATGACAGACAAAATTAGAAATACAACTCAGAAAATCACATTGTAGGATTTTTAATGAATTTATTTGCAAATTGTGGTGGAAAATAAGTATTTGGTCAATAACAAAAGTTTATCTCAATACTTTGTTAAATACCCTTTGTTGGCAATGACAGAGGTCAAATGTTTTCTGTAAGTCTTCACAAGGTTTTCACACACTGTTGCTGGTATTTTGGCCCATTCCTCCATGCAGATCTCCTCTAGAGCAGTGATGTTTTGGGGCTGTTGCTGGGCAACACGGACTTTCAACTCCCTCCAAAGATGTTCTATGGGGTTGAGATCTGGAGACTGGCTAGGCCACTCCAGGACCTTGAAATGCTTCATACGAAGCCACTCCTTTGTTGCCCGGGCAGTGTGTTTGGGATCATTGTCATGCTGAAAGACCCAGCCACGTTTCATCTTCAATGCCCTTGCTGATGGAAGGAGGTTTTCACTCAAAATATCACCATACATGGCCCCATTCATTCTTTCCTTTACACAGATCAGTCGTCCAGGTCCCTTTGCAGAAAAATAGCCCCAAAGCATGATGTTTCCACCCCCATGCTTCACAGTAGGTATGGAGTTCTTTGGATGCAACTCAGCATTCTTTGTCTTCCAAACACGACAAGTTGAGTTTTTACCAAAAAGTTAAATCCACAGGAAAGAGCGGTCATGACAACGCAGGCGGAAATTCCAAATAGTCTTCATAATGTCCACAGAAACATGTCAAACGTTTTTTATAATCATTCCTCAGGTAGTTTTTAAAATATATATTCGATAATATATCAACCGAGTGTGTAGCGTTTACCATAACAGCGCGAGGAACAATGGCCCACCAACTCACTCTGAGAGCCCCCATCTCTCCACTTACGCAATGTGATCCTTCACGCTCATTTTTCAAAATAAATGCCTAAAACTATGTCTAAAGACTGTTGACACCGTAGGGAAGCCACAGAAAAAGGAATCTGGTTGATATCCCTTTAAATGGAGGACAGGCACGCATAGGAACACAGACGTTTCAAAATAAGAGGCTCTTTCTGATTGGTTTAATCTCAGGCTTTCGCCTGTAATATCAGTTCTGTTATACCCACAGACAATATTTTTACAGTTTTGGAAACTTTAGAGTCTTTTCTATCCCAATCTGTCAATTATATGCATATTCTAGCATCTGGTCATGAGACATAGGCCGTTTACTTTGGGAACGTTATTTTTCAAAACATAAAAATAGTGCCCCTAGCTTCAAGAGGTTAAAGAGAGGGGAGAACAGAGTTTTAAGGGGATAATTTACTCAGAAAAGGTTGTGTGCGTGCGTGCATGTGTTATGACTCTTATTGTCATCTGACTTAAGAACTAATGTTTATTAATTCACGATATGGGAGCACTCATACCTTATCAGAATACATATTTTACTTTGCCACTTTAGAGCTGGGAGGAAAGAGGGGTGAGTGTGAGAGGCGTTTGAGAGAGAGGGATGAGTAGTAAGGGAGGAAGGGTAGATAAGGGAGGGGGAAGGGGGTTAGTGAGAGAGGAGTTGGAGTCCCAGAGCTGTATTTGTCTTGTGAGTGAGTGTGTTAGCAGACTGCAGGGCAGAGAGGGAAGGTCTGGACCCTGCTTCAGTGTTCAGGGGTAATCGTAGCAGCTCATCCCTCTCAGATGAGCCCTTTACCTGGGGAGAGCAGCAGGAAATCTCCCCTGACCTCCAGTAATATGATCTGACAGGATATGAGGATCCCCTTTGCAGCTCCACTGTCTCTCCGTTAGTATATTTCTATTTTCCTCTCTCATACAGCCCTGTCCCTCATCTCACTGGTTCTTTCTCGTCTAGCTTTTCTTCTCCTATGATGTATCTGCTCTCAGGGTCATCACTTTCAATATATTTCCTCTGTGTTATTTTTTCATTCTCCTTCAGGCTCTATATTCAGGGACCTATTCTATAAGCCAAACCTCTGCAGAGGAAGCAGGAACGACCTTCTGACTTCACCTTATTTCAACTTCAAGCATTTTTATTTTGGTAAAATTTTTGTCCGCTGAGTGTTCCATAATACATTGACTCTGAGTGTTCCATAATACATTGACTCTGAGTGTTCCATAATACATTGACTCTGAGTGTTCCATAATACATTGACTCTGAGTGTTCCATAATACATTGACTCTGAGTGTTCCATAATACATTGACTCTGAGTGTTCCATAATACATTGACTCTGAGTGTTCCATAATACATTGATTCTGAGTGTTCCATAATACATTGATTCTGAGTGTTCCATAATACATTGATTCTGAGTGTTCCATAATACATTGATTCTGAGTGTTCCATAATACATTGATTCTGAGTGTTCTAGAAAATGTTGTGGTTGGTGACATGCCAAAAAAAGAGACATGGAATCAAGAGTGTTGAGGGCAACCACCTGCCTTTTTCATGAATACATGTATTCAGCACACACAGGTTCTCAGTGATCACTGCGATCACTGCCTCATTGCCCGTATCCACTACAGGTCCACGGTCAAACGACCATCCCTCATCACTGTCAAACGCTCCCTAAAACACTTCTGCGAGCAGTCCTTTCTAATCGACCTGGCCCGGGTACCCTGGAAGGATATTGTCCTCATCCCGTCAGTTCAGGATGCCTGCAATAGCATCGAATAGTCCCCGCGATATGCAACTGTTCAGGGAAGTCAGGAACCAATACACGTAGTCAGTCAGGAGAGCAGAGGCCAGCTTTTTCAAACAGAAATTTGCATCCTGTAGTTCTAACTCCAAAAAGTTCTGGGACACTGTAAAGTCCATGGAGAACAAGAGCACCTCCTCCCAGCTGCCCACTGCACTGAGGCTAGATAACACCGTCACCACCGCCTTCCTCCTGGCCACTCCAACCTCGGCCAACAGCTCCGCCCTCCCCCCCTCCCGCAGCTACTCGACCAAGCCTCCCTAGCTTCTCCTTTACTCAAATCCAGATAGCAGATGTTCTGAAAGAGCTGCAAAACCTGGACCCATTTAAATCAGCTGGGCTTGACAATCTGGAGCCTCTATTTCTGAAACTGTCCGCCGCCATTGTCACAAACCCTATTACCAGCATTTTCAACCTCTGCTTCGTATCATCCGAGATCCCCAAGGACTGGAAAGCTGCCGCTGTCATCCCCCTCTTCAAAGGGGGAGACACCCTGGACCCAAACTGCTACAGACCTATATCCATCCTGCCCTGCCTATCTAAGGTCTTCGAAAGCCAAGTCAACAAACAGATCACTGACCATCTCGAATGCCCCGTACCTTCTCCGCTGTGCAATCCGGTTTCCGAGCCGGTCACGGGTGCACCTCAGCCACAATCAAGGTACTAAACGATATCATAACACCCATCGATAAAAGACAGTACTGTGCAGCCATCTTCATCGACCTGGCCAAGGCTTTCGACTCTGTCAATCACCATATTCTTATCGGCAGACTCAGTAGCCTTGGTTTGTCTAATGACTGCTCGCCTGGTTCACCAACTACTTTGCAGACAGAGTTCAGTGTGTCAAATCAGAGGGCATGTTGTCCGGTCCTCTGGCAGTCTCTATGGGGATACCACAGGGTTCAATTCTCGGGCCGACTCTTTTCTCTGTATATATCAATGATGTTGCTCTTGCTGTGGGCGATTCCCTTATCCACCTCTACGCAGACGGTACCATTCTGTATACTTCTGGCCCTTACTTGGACACTGTGCTATCTAACCTCCAAACGAGCTTCAATGCCATACAACACTCCTTCCGTGGCCTCCACCTGCTCTTAAATGCTAGTAAAACCAAATGCATGATTTTCAACCGTTCGCTGCCTGCACCCGCACGCTCGACTAGCATCACCACCCTGGATGGTTCTGACCTAGAATATGTGGACATCTAGAAGTACCTTGGTGTCTGGTTAGACTGCAAACTCTCCTTCCAGACTCATGTCAAACATCTCCAATCCAAAATCAAATCTAGAGTCGGCTGTCTATTTCGCAACAAAGCCCCCTTCACTCACGCCGCCAAACTTACCCTAGTAAAAGTGACTATTTGAGTGTTTTATGACCTTTTAATGGCATCAGACCATTAAAGGCTCTGCATCTGTCCTCGTGCTGCTTTTGATACCATCGATCACCACATTCTTTTGGAGAGATTGGAAACCCAAATTGGTCTACACGGACAAGTTCTGGTCTGGTTAAGATCTTATCTGTCGGAAAGATATCAGTTTGTCTCTGTGAATGGTTTGTCCTCTGACAAATCAACTGTACATTTCGGTGCTCCTCAAGGTTCCGTTTTAGGACCACTATTGTTTTCACTATATATTTTACCTCTTGGGGATGTCATTTGAAAACATAATGTTAACTTTCACTGCTATGTGGATGACACACGGCTGTACATTTCAATGAAACATGGTGAAGCCCCAAAATTGCCCTCGCTAGAAGCATGTGTTTCAGACATAAGGAAGTGGATGGCTGCAAAATTTCTACTTTTAATCTCGGACAAAACAGAGATGCTTGTTCTAGGTCCCAAGAAACAAAGAGATTTTCTGTTGAATCTGACAATTAATCTTAATGGTTGTACAGTCGTCTCAAATAAAACTGTGAAGGCCCTCTGCGTTACTCTGGACCCTGATCTCTCTTTTGAAGAACATATCAAGACTGTTTCAAGGACAGCTTTTTTCCATCTACGTAACATTGCAAAAATCAGAAACTTTCTGTCCAAAAATGATGCAGAAAAATGTATCCATGCTTTTGTCACTTCTAGGTTAGACTACTGCAATGCTCTACTTTCCTGCTACCCGGATAAAGCACTAAATAAACTTCAGTTAGTGCTAAATACGGCTGCTAGAATCCTGACTAGAACCAAAATATTTGATCATATTACTCCAGTACTGGCCTCCTGTCAAGGCAAGGGCGGATTTCAAGGTTTTACTGCTAACCTACAAAGCATTACATGGGCTTGCTCCTACCTATCTCTGATTTGGTCCTGCCATACATACCTACACGTACGTTACGGTCACAAGACGCAGGCCTCCTAATTGTCCCTAGAATTTCTAAGCAAACAGCTGGAGGCCTGGCTTTCTCCTATAGAGCTCCATTTTTATGGGATGGTCTGCCTACCCATGTGAGAGATGCAAACACGGCCTCAACCTTTAAGTCTTTACTGAAGACTCATCTCTTCAGTGGGTCATATGATTGAGTGTAGACTGGCCCAGGAGTGGGAAGGCGAATGGTAAGGCTCTGGAGCAACGAACCGCCCTTGCTGTCTCTGCCTGGCCGGTTCCCCTCTTTCCACTGGGATTCTCTGCCTCTAACCCTATTACAGGGGCTGAGTCACTGGCTTACTAGGGCTCTTTCATACCGTCCCTTGAGTGGGTTGAGTCAGTGATGTGATCTTCCTGTCTGGGTTGGTGCCCCCCCTTGGGTTGTGCCGTGGCAGAGATCTTTGTAGCCTATACTCTGCCTTGTCTCAGGATGGTAAGTTGGTGTTTGAAGATATCCCTCTAGTGGTGTGGGGGCTATGCTTTGGTAAAGTGGGTGGGGTTATATCCTTCCTGTTTGGCCCTGTCCGGGGGTGTGCTCGGATGGGGCCACAGTGTCTCCTGACCCCTCCTGTCTCAGCCTCCAGTATTTATGCTGTAGTAGTTTATGTGTCGGGGGGCTAGGGTCAGTTTGTTATATCTGGAGTACTTCTCCTGTCCTATCCGTTGTCCTATGTGAATTTAAGTATGCCCTCTCTTTCTCTCTTTCTTTCTCTCTCCCGGAGGACCTGAGCCCTAGGACCATGCCTCAGGACTACCTGACATGGTGACTCCTTGCTGTCCCCAGTCCACCTGGCCGTGCTGCTGCTCCAGTTTCAAATGTTCTGCCTGTGATTATTATTATTTGACCATGCTGTTCATTTATGAACATTTGAACATCTTGGCCATGTTCTGTTATAATCTCCACCCGGCACAGCCAGAAGAAGACTGGCCACCCCACATAGCCTGGTTCCTCTCTAGGTTTCTCCCTAGGTTTTGGCCTTTCTGGGGAGTTTTTCCTAGCCACTGTGCTTCTACACCTGCATTGCTTGCTGTTTGGGGTTTTAGGCTGGGTTTCTGTACAGCACTTTGAGATATCAGCTGATGTACGAAGGGCTATATAAATATATTTGACTATCCTGCTGATCCTCGACATCGGCGATGTCATCTACAAAATAGCTTCCAACACTCTACTCAGCAAACTGTATGCAGTTTATCACAGTGCCATTCATTTTGTTACTAAAGCACCTTATACCACCCCCCACTGCGACCTGTATGCTCTAGTCGGCTGGCCCTCGCTACATGTTCGTCGCCAGACCCACTGGCTCCAGGTCATCTTCAAGTCTATGCTAGGTAAAGCTCCGCCTTATCTCAGTTCACTGGTCACGATGGCAACACCCACCCATAACACGCGCTACAGCAGGTGTATCTCACTGATCATCCCTAAAGCCAAAACCTCATTTGGCTGCCTTTCCTTCCAGTTCGCTGCTGCCTGCGACTGGAACAAATTGAAAAATCTCTGAAGTTGGAGACTTTTATCTCCCTCACCAACTTCAAACATCTGATATTTGAGCAGCTAACCAATCGCTGCAGCTGTACATAGTCCATCTGTATATAGCCCACCCAATTTACCTACCTCAGCCCCATACTGTTTTTATTTAATTTACTTTTCTGCTCTTTTGCACACCAGTATCTCTACCTGCACATGTTCATTTGTTCATTTATCACTCGTGTTAATCTGCTAAATTGTAATTATTCACTCCTATGGCCTATTTATTGCCTACCTCCTCATGCCCTTTGCACACAATGTATATATATTTTTTTTCTTCTATGTTATTGACTTGTTTATTGTTTACTCCATGTGTAACGCTGTGTTGTTGTCTGTTCACACTGCTATGCTTTATCTTGGCCAGGTCGCAGTTGCAAATGAGAACTTGTTCTCAACTAGCCTACCTGGTTAAATAACAAATAAATAAAAAATAAATAAATAAAAACATTGAGTGAGAATGACACCACTAAAAGGAAAGGACCTTGCCATTAAGTCATTTTTGCAAGTACGCACATGCAGAGTAATTTAAGGAAGAGGTAAAATGAGAGGGAGATAAGTAGAGGGAGGGAGGGAGGGAGGGAGTAGGGGGCGGGGGGAGAGAACAGAGGCTCTTAGGGTAATTGAAATGTGTTTTCTGAAAGGCTACTAGTTGTCCCACCAGGGGCCAGCACAGTGTTGATGGGCCCTTCACGTCTAGCAGGGCCCGTGTCTGATTGGGAAACCACTACGGTCCCTGCCAGTTTGGAGGGGTGAAAGAAGGGTTAAATCCTGACCTCCAAATTATACCTGTCCATATCATTGACACACCCTAATGCACTTCAACCCCCGTCAGCCAAACACTTCTACAGCTGGGCATCTGCCTTCCCTGGAGGTTATGCAGACAGACTCCTCACAAGTCCTCAACTGGCAGCTTCATTAAATAGCAAAACACCAGTCTCAACATCAACAGTGAAGAGGCGACTCCGGTATGCTGTCCTGTCATTAGCATGGCATATGTCCTACAAGCTAACCCTTTGAGAGGCCACAGACGCTTGTGAATTTTCTCCCATCTGCACCCAGGGACAGTATTTTTTTTAAATAAAACCTTTATCTTCACAAGGAGTCATGCTGAGACCAAGGTCTCTTTTACAGATGAGCCCTGTACACACATAAAAACACATCAATATACTGTACATATAAACCAATATTCACATCCAGACACAAAAAGCGAAAACACAATAATGGAAAATCCCCACATTTTTCAGTAAAAGGTCCTCAATCAGCCTTTTCAATTGCTCTGGAGGCACTCATTCCATTTTAAAGAGCCTTGGAGATTACACAAGTAAGGTGCAAAAAAGTAATATCAGATTTCCCTAACTCAGTGGAGATAGAAGGGATCTCCAGAGTTAGCCATCCCTGAGACTGCGTCTGGTATCTTGTACGTCTGTAAGTTAACAATGATGAAGGTACGGTGGAAGTTTGAGCAGGAGGGCTTTATAAACAAAAATAATACAATGCAAATGAGGCCCATTATCGGCAACCATCACTCCTTGTTCCAATGGCACGTTGTGTTAAATGAACTAATCCAAGTTTATAATTTTAAAAGACTAATTGATCCTTAGAAAACCATTTTGCAATTATGTTAGCACAGCTGAAACTGTTGTCCTGATTAAAGAAGAAATAAAACTGGCCTTCTTTAGACTAGTGGAGTATCTGGAGCATCAGTATTTGTGGGTTAGATTAGAAAGAGGAGTGGGAGGCCCCGGTGCACAACTAAGCAATAGGACATGTACATTAGAGTTTATAGTTTGAAAAACAGACGCCTCACAAGTCAGCAACTGGCAGTTTCATTAAATAGTACCCTCAAAACACCAGTCTCATCGTCAACAGTGAAAAGGCGACTCCAGGATACTGGCCTTCTAGGCAGAGTTCCTCTGTCCAGTGTCTGTGTTCTTTTGCACATCTTAATCTTTTGCTTTTATTGGCCAGTCTAAGATATGCCTTTTTCTTTGCACCTCTGCCTAGAAGGTCAGCATCCCGGAGTCACCTCTTCACTGTTGACATTGAGACGGGTGTTTTGCGGTTACTATTTAATGAAACAGGCAGATTTTCCCCCCTTCCTTTTCACCACTTCCAGCTACATCTGGTCTCCCAGCCAAGGACCGACCAGGACCCACCTTGATCAGCTTCAGAGATAAACCAATAGTCGGATGCAGGGTGCTATGTTGCTTCAATGAATGTGCTAAAACCTGCAACTGGAAAAAAGGCAGCCAAAGGCTAGGGCAACATAACCAAAGATAGGGAAGATTCCAGGAAAGAGGGAAGTGTTTTATTTAATCGCGTTATCATGAAAAATGTTTAACTGAAAAATGTTTTTTTTTGCATCCATTTACAATTAATTTGTTCTCGCATTTTTTATTATTTCCTTGCAATATTTTGTTGAGCTATATCAATACTTTTGGGTTCATGTTTTGTTTTCAATATCATTGTTATTTGCAATACTAAGAATTTTTTCTGGACCTCAGAAATGTTGCTTGATATGAATGGCATATATTTATTAGTGGGGACACAATCAATGAGGGCACCATCATAAATCATCTGACAAATTTGTACATGTTTTGGAAAATAACATTGTCATTATATTTACCATTATTAACATTATTAATAATAACATGATCTGTTTTACCTGTCTTGTCCTCCACCCCCCTGACTGACCCAGCTTCCCCCCAAGGAGCCACCATTGAAAGAAACAAGGAGCTACTTTAAAACCTTATGAAAGGACTTCAGACCTTGGCGGAATGCCAGGATCACACTTTCAGTGCATTGCTAGAGCAATTCTGCAGATTTTCTACTGGGCAGCAAGCCATAGTGGTAACCCCCACACTCTCATTAACCCTGCTACCAGCGGAACTTCTCCCCAGCCTACCCCGGCATCCCAAGAACCCTGCTTACCTCCCCTGGAGTGCTACACTGGAGATCCATGAACCTGCCGGGCATTTCCCTCCCAGTGCTTCCTCATCTTTGAGCTGCAGCCCTCTTCATTTCCCTCGGATCGCTCAAAGATAGCGTACCTGATAACGCTGATGTCCGGGAGGGATCTAGCCTGGGCTACGGCAGTGTGGGACCAACAATTCCCCGTTTGCCTCAGTCTTGAGGAATTTGTGGTTAGAAAGGTGTTTCTTTCTCCGTTGTCCGGAAGAGAGGCTGCTCAAAAGCTTCTTCAACTGCATCAAGACTCCTGTAGTGTGGCAGACTATTTTTGCACTTTGGCCGCCGAGAGTGCTTGGAAGCCGGAGTCTCTGTTCAACACGTTACTTCATGGATTATCGGAGGTGGTTAAAGACGAGCTCACAAACCAGGAGCTTCCCATGGACATGGACTCTCTCACAGCCATACGGATTGATGGGTGGCTGTGAGAACATAGAAGGGAGAGGAGGTCTGTTCCCGGTCACACTCACTCATCCACGGCTCCCACCTCACCTCAGAGGAATCTTGGAAGTCCCCGGCGTCTACAACACCGGGTAAATTCGATGTCACCTGAGTTCCCTCGGATATCACAGTGGGCTGTTGACTCGCCTACTCGTACCCCTCTCCATGCCATCCTGTTGTGGGGTGACCTGTCCAATCTCTTCGGGTGCTCATTGACTCTAGGGCCAACAAGAGCTTTGTGGAGCTTTTTTTGGGGAATCTCGACACAACCCCTTTCCATTCCCATGGATGTCATAGCGCTGGATGGGTGCTCTATTGGTGGAATCATCCACAGTACGGATCCGATTAACCTGCGAGTGTCAGGTAATCACAGTGAGTTGATGCAGTTCCTGCTGATTAAATCTCCTCATGTACCTGTGGTTTTGGGGTTTTCACGCCTGCCTCCCCCACCGGTGCTGAGTTCTTCTTTGTGGAGACAAATTAAGGACAAAATCCTGCGCCCATGTATTGACTATCGTGGCCTGAATGACATCACGGTTAAAAACCGTTACCCTTTACCAGTCATCTCCTCGGCTTTCGAGGCTCTCCAGTCTTCTCGAAGTTGGACTCAGAAGTTGGACTCAGAACAGCGACCATCTGGTTCGGATACGGGAAGGAGACGAGTGGAAGACAGCCTTTAAAATGGCTATCGGGCACTATGAGTACCTTGTTATGCCTTTCAGACTGACCAACGCCCACGCCGTGTTTCAGGCCCTGATCAACGATGTGCTCCGTGTTGAACTAGTTAGTGTTTGTCTACCTTGATGACATCCTTGTTTTTTCCTGTTTAGCTCAAGAGTAAGTCCTCCACCCCTCCTGGAGAACCAGCTCCAGGAGAAGTGTGAGTTCCATCGCTCCACCATCTCCTTCCTAGGATATGTCATCACTGCAGGAACTTGTGTGAGCGGTGGTGGAGTGGCCTCAACCCACATCCAGAGTGCAGCTGCAACATTTCCTGGGGTTTGCTCATTTCTACCACCGATTCATACGGGGTTACAGCACCCTGCCATCCCCTCTCTCAGCACTCACCTCTCCCAAGGTTCCATTCACATGGTCTCAGCTGACCGGGCGTTCTTGGACCTCAAACATCGATTCGCTCCATAACTCTGCAATGTTGGGTTGTAATTGGAGAGAATATTTTCATGCTAGTGAGGGCCGAGAATCCACTCTCACATTGGTACGTGGTTACAAAGGACATCAGTGTCATTACAGTGTGATTTGCCAATACAGGATACTCTGAGTGCAGCCCAATCCAGAAATCTGGCAGCGGCTTCCGATTAAATGACATTTTCACAGAACTTCTTGTTGCAATTTCGACGAGGCTCTATTGTTCAGATTTTGGTAAGTGGACTGGAGGCAGGGCATGAAAGGGACAAGAAATCCAGTTGTTTGTGTCATCTGTTTTGGGAAAGTACCTGCGTAATTGCGCACCCATCTCACTCAGATGCTTCGCTTCATCCCATTTGACATTGTCTGTGAACTTGAGTTCATTTGCACACAGAAAATCATATAATGAGGGTTAATGTTAATGCAGACAGAGAAGAGCTCTCAACTTCTTAATCATAGCCCCAATTATGTTCCACACATTGAAAAGAGTTGCGGAGGGTCCCTGCAATCCAAGAAAAAAAAAAACATCACCCAGATAGGCCAATTGTGTGAGAAACTCGTCATCATACAAGCGGTCAGACGTGCAAACAATAATAAATAATAAAAAACATGTCAATACATTGCCTCTTGATAACCAGCGCACTTCTTTCTGTATGTTGTAAAAGCGTTACATGGTCGCTGCCCATATCATTGCATAGTGCAGAAAATACACAAGAGTTTAGGAGCCTTACTTAAACAAAGTTAACCATTTTCACTGTAGTGTCCAAAATGTCCAAAACGCCTTCTTCTCCTGGTGCAATCCCGCACCCCCCCCCCCACACACGCACACAAACACACTTTATCGGCCCTTTCCCCATCTCTAAAATCATTATCCCAATTGCTTGTTCATCTTCTGTTGCTCCGCACTCTCCGAAAACATCCCACTTTTCATGTGTCTCACAGCCCTTTTGGCTCCTGTTTCAGAGTCAATACTTATCAGAAGCACCTTTGGCAGCAATTACAACTGTGAGTCTTTCTGGGCAAGTGTCTGAGCTTTCCACACCTGGATTGTGCAACATTTGCCCATTAGTATTTAAATATTTCTTCAATCTCTGTCAAATTTGTTGTTCATTGCTAGACAGACATTTTTAGGTCTTGCCATAGATTTTATAGAAGATTTAAGTCAAAACTGTGACTAGGCCTCTTAGGAACATTCACTGTCTTATTGGTAAGCAACTCCATTGTAGATTTGGCCTTGTGTTTTCATTTATTGTCCTTCTGAAAGGTGAATTAATCTCCCAGTGTCTGGTAGAAAGCACACTGAACCAGATTTTCTATTCCCTTTCCTTTTTATCCTGAAAAAAAACAAATTAGTCCCATGTTGCAAACAGGATGCAGTTTGGAAATATTTTTAAACTGTACACAGTTCCTTCTTTTCACTCTCTCAATTAGGTTACTATTGTGGAGTAACCACAATGTTGATGATCCGTCCTCAGTTTTCTCCTATCACATTAAACTCTGTAACTGTTTTAAAGTCACCATTGGTCCCATGGTGAAATCCCGAGTGGTTTCCTTCCTCTCCAGCAACTGAGTTAGGAATGACGCCTGTATCTTTGTAGTGACTGGGTGTATTGGTACACTATCCAAAGTTTAATTAATAATTTCAGCATTCTCAAAGGGATATCCGATGTCTGTCTTTTTTGGACTAATAGGTGATTTCTTTGCACGCTTTTTGGGGAAAACCTCCCTGATCTTTGTGGTCGAAACAGTGTTTGAAATTCCCTGCTCGACTGAGGGGGACCTTGCAGATAATTCTATGTGTGGGGAACAGAGATGAGGTAGTCATTAAAAAAATGATGTTAAACACTATTATTGCACACAGTTAGTCCATGCAACTGATTATGTGACTTGTTAAGCAGATTTTTAATCCTGAACTTAACGAGCGGTTGAATACTTATTGACTCAGATTTTCATTTTTAATTCATTAGTAAAAATGCTGCCCATGTATCATTGTCACAAAGAAAAATCCCCCCCGTTCGCGTTAGAAGTTCCGAACGAGAAAGTATAGGCTATATAGCAATAATGACGCTCAAATTGAAAAATCATTCAACGAAATAGAGAATATTTATATCATCCTAATCAAGGTGTAGATGACATAGACATTCCAGTGTTCCAACTTGTAATCAAGGTCTGCATGGGATTTCTCTTAATGCGACCAATGACACTGTCTGCAATGGAGCCACTTGTGGATTTAACAGCTCTAAAGCAGTTCCACCTCCAACACCTCGAAAACTACCGCTATGCAGATGTTGGCTAAGGTGGATATGATTGAATCGAGCCCATTGTCTCCTGTCTGTCAAGTAATATTCAAACCAATTGCATGACGCCTGAAAAGATTTGGCATGGGTCCTCAAATCCTCAAAAATTTATACAGCTGCACCATCGAGAGCATCCTGACTGGTTGCATCACTGCCTGGTATAGCAACGGCTTGGCCTCCGACCACAAGGCACTACAGGGGGTAGTGCAAATGACCCAGTACATCAAGCTTTCTGCCATCCAGGACCTCTATACCAGGCGGTGTCAGAGGAAAGCCCTAACAATGATCAGACTCCAGCCACCTTAGTCATAGACTAGTCTCTCCACTATAGCACGTCAAGCGGTACCGGAGCACCAAGGCTAGTTCCAAGAGGCTTCTAAACAACTTCTAAAAACAAAAACAAGCCATAAGACTCCTGAACATTGAATCAAATGGCTACTCAGACTCTTTGCATTGCCCCCCCCCCCACTTTACACTGCTGCTACTCTCGGTTGTTATCATCTATGCATAGTCACTGAAATGACTTTACCTACATGTACATATTACCTCAACTAATCCGTGCCCCCGCACATTGACTCTGTGGCTGTACACCCTGTATATAGCCTTGCTATTGTTATTTTACTGCTGCTCTTTAATTACTTGTTGCTTTTATCTCTTATTCTTTTCCGTAATTTAAAAAACTGCATTGTTGTCTAGGAGCTCGTAAGTAAGCATTTCATTGTAAGGTCTACACCTGTTGTATTCGGCTCATGTGACTAATACAATTTGATTTGACTTGATCCATACCGATTGCAGACAGTCTTTGAATCAATAAAGAGTGGTGAACAGTATTGAAAGCGTTCGATAAGTCAACAAAGAGGGCAGTGTTATGCAGGTGAATGAGGACCCAAAAGCGACTTGGCGAAAACAGAGTTTTTAATCCAGTAAAGTTACTTTACAAACAAAAGGCATAATACTACTCGTAATGACGAGAACAGACTGGAGACTTGATCAAGAACTGCAGGTTGCCTCGGGAAGGCACTTGAACGTAGCAGACTCAGACACCTGCTCACCACGCAGCATCTGAGGGAAACACGACACGACAGGGCAATACATAGACACAGCACGGTGAACAATAGACAAGGATCCGACAGGACAGGAACGGAAAACAAGGGAAGAAATAGGGACGCTAATCAGGGGAAAAGATAAGGAACAGGTGTGGGAAGACTAAATGATGATTAGGGGAATAGGAACAGCTGGGAGCAGGAACGGAACGATAGAGAGAGGAGAGAGAGGGAGGGGGAGAGAGAGGGATAGAAAAAGGGAACGAACCTAATAAGACCAGCAGGGGGAAACGAACAGAAGGGAAAGCATAATGACAAGACAATCTAAGACAAAACATGACAGTACCCCCCACTCACCGAGCGCCTCCTGGCGCACTCGAGGAGGAATCCTGGCGGCAACGGAGGAAATCATCAATAAGTGAACGGTCCAGCACGTCCCGAGACGGAACCCAACTCCTCTCCTCAGGACCGTAACCCTCCCAATCCACTAAGTATTGGTGACCCCGTCCCCGAGAACGCATGTCCATGATCTTACGTACCTTGTAAATAGGTGCGCTCTCGACAAGGACGGGAGGGGGAGGGAAGACGAACGGGGTGCGAAGAAAGGGCTTGACACAGGAGACATGGAAGACAGGATGGACGCGACGAAGATGTCGCGGAAGAAGCAGTCGCACAGCGACAGGATTGACGACCTGGGAGACACGGAACGGACCAATGAACCGCGGAGTCAACTTACGAGAAGCTGTCGTAAGAGGAAGGTTGCGAGTGGAAAGCCACACTCTCTGGCCGCAACAATACCTTGGACTCTTAATCCTGCGTTTATTGGCGGCTCTCACAGTCTGTGTCCTGTAACGGCAAAGTGCAGACCTCACCCTCCTCCAGGTGCGCTCACAACGTTGGACAAACGCTTGAGCGGAGGGAACGCTGGACTCGGCAAGCTGGGATGAGAACAGAGGAGGCTGGTAACCCAGACTACTCTGAAACGGAGATAACCCGGTAGCAGACGAAGGAAGCGAGTTGTGAGCGTATTCTGCCCAGGGAGCTGTTCTGCCCAAGACGCAGGGTTTCTGAAAGAAAGGCTGCGTAGTATGCGACCAATCGTCTGATTGGCCCTCTCTGCTTGACCGTTAGACTGGGGATGAAACCCGGAAGAGAGACTGACGGACGCACCAATCAAACGACAGAACTCCCTCCAAAACTGTGACGTGAATTGCGGGCCTCTGTCTGAAACGGCGTCTAACGGGAGGCCATGAATTCTGAACACATTCTCGATAATGATTTGTGCCGTCTCCTTAGCGGTAGGAAGTTTAGCGAGGGGAATGAAATGTGCCGCCTTAGAGAACCTATCGACAACCGTAAGAATCACAGTCTTCCCCGCAGACAAAGGCAGACCGGTAATGAAGTCTAGGGCGATGTGAGACCATGGTCGAGAAGGAATGGGGAGCGGTCTGAGACGACCGGCAGGAGGAGAGTTACCCGACTTAGTCTGCGCGCAGTCCGAACAAGCAGCCACGAAACGGCGCGTGTCACGCTCCTGAGTCGGCCACCAAAAGCGCTGGCGAATAGACGCAAGAGTGCCTCGAACACCGGGATGACCAGCTAACTTGGCAGAGTGAGCCCACTGAAGAACAGCCAGACGAGTGGAAACAGGAACGAAAAGGAGGTTACTAGGACAAGCGCGCGCGACGCAGTGTGCGTGAGTGCTTGCTTAACCTGTCTTTCAATTCCCCAGACTGTCAACCCGACAACACGCCCATAAGGAAGAATCCCCTCGGGATCAGTAGAAGCCACAGAAGAACTAAACAGACGGGATAAGGCATCAGGCTTGGTGTTTTTGCTACCCGGACGGTAAGAAATCACAAACTCGAAACGAGCGAAAAACAACGCCCAACGAGCTTGACGGGCATTAAGTCGTTTGGCAGAACGGATGTACTCAAGGTTCTTATGGTCTGTCCAAACGACAAAAGGAACGGTCGCCCCCTCCAACCACTGTCGCCATTCGCCTAGGGCTAAGCGGATAACGATTCTTAACCGTTATGTCATTCAGCCCTCGATAATCCACGCAGGGGCGCAGAGTACCGTCCTTCTTCTTAACAAAAAGAACCCCGCCCGGCCGGAGAGGAAGAAGGCACTATGGTACCGGCGTCAAGAGACACAGATAAATAATCCTCGAGAGCCTTACGTTCGGGAGCCGACAGAGAGTATAGTCTACCCCGAGGAGGAGTGGTCCCCGGAAGGAGATCAATACTACAATCATACGACCGGTGAGGAGGAAGGGAGTTGGCTCGGGACCGACTGAAGACCGTGCGCAGATCATGATATTCCTCCGGCACTCCTGTCAAATCGCCAGGTTCCTCCTGAGAAGTGGGGACAGAAGAAATGGGAGGGATGGCAGACATTAAACACTTCACATGACAAGAAACGTTCCAGGATAGGATAGAATTACTAGACCAATTAATAGAAGGATTATGACATACTAGCCAGGGATGACCCAAAACAACAGGTGTAAAAGGTGAACGAAAAATCAAAAAAGAAATAGTCTCACTGTGGTTACCAGATACTGTGAGAGTTAAAGGTAGTGTCTCAAATCTGATACTGGGAAGATGACTACCATCTAAGGCAAACATGGGCGTAGGCTTGTCTAACTGTCTGAAAGGAATGTCATGTTTCCGAGCCCATGCTTCGTCCATGAAACAACCCTCAGCCCCAGAGTCAATCAAGGCACTGCATGTAGCACCCGAACCGGTCCAGCGTAGATGGACCGACATAGTAGTACAGGATCTAGATGAAGAGACCTGAGTAGTAGCGCTCACCAGTAGCCCTCCGCTTACTGATGAGCTCTGGCCTTTTACTGGACATGAATTGACAAAATGTCCATCAAATCCGCAATAGAGGCACAGGCGGTTGGTGATCCTCCGTTCCCTCTCCTTGGTCGAGATGCGAATACCTCCCAGCTGCATGGGCTCAGTCTCTGAGCCAGAGGAGGGAGATGGTTGCGATGCGGAGCAGGGAAACACCGTTGACGCGAGCTCTCTTCCACGAGCTTGGTGACGAAGATCTACCCGTCGTTCTATGCGGATGGCGAGAGCAATCAAAGAGTCCACACTGGAAGGAACCTCCCGAGAGAGAATCTCATCTTTGACCACTGCGTGGAGTCCCTCCAGAAAACGAGCGAGCAGCGCCGGCTCGTTCCAGTCACTAGAGGCAGCAAGAGTGCGAAACTCTATAGAGTAATCCGTTATGGATCGATCACCTTGGCATAGGGAAGCCAGGGCCCTAGAAGCCTCCCTACCAAAAACTGAACGGTCAAAAACCCGAATCATCTCCTCTTTAAAGTTCTGGTAATTGTTAGAACAATCAGCCCTTGCCTCCCAGATAGCTGTGCCCCACTCTCGAGCCCGGCCAGTAAGGAGTGAAATGACGTAAGCAACCCGAGCTCTCTCGCTAGAGTATGTGTTGGGTTGGAGAGAGAACACAATATCACACTGGGTGAGAAAGGAGCGGCACTCCGTGGGCTGCCCGGAGTAGCAAGATGGGTTATTAACCCTAGGTTCCGGAGGCTCGGCAGGCCAGGAAGTAACAGGTGGCACGAGACGAAGACTCTGGAACTGTCCAGAGAGGTCGGAAACCTGAGCGGCCAGGTTCTCCACGGCATGGCGAGCAGCAGACAATTCCTGCTCGTGTCTGCCGAGCATGGCTCCTTGGATCTCGACGGCAGTGTTACGAGCATCTGTAGTCGCTGGGATCCATTCCTTGGTCGGATCCTTCTGTTATGCAGGTGAATGAGGACCCAAAAGCGACTTGGCGAAAACAGAGTTTTTAATCCAGTAAAGTTACTTTACAAACAAAAGGCATAATACTACTCGTAATGACGAGAACAGACTGGAGACTTGATCAAGAACTGCAGGTTGCCTCGGGAAGGCACTTGAACGTAGCAGACTCAGACACCTGCTCACCACGCAGCATCTGAGGGAAACACGACACGACAGGGCAATACATAGACACAGCACGGTGAACAATAGACAAGGATCCGACAGGACAGGAACGGAAAACAAGGGAAGAAATAGGGACTCTAATCAGGGGAAAAGATAAGGAACAGGTGTGGGAAGACTAAATGATGATTAGGGGAATAGGAACAGCTGGGAGCAGGAACGGAACGATAGAGAGACTAGAGAGAGGGAGGGGGAGAGAGAGGGATAGAAAAAGGGAACGAACCTAATAAGACCAGCAGGGGGAAACGAACAGAAGGGAAAGCATAATGACAAGACAATCTAAGACAAAACATGACAGGCAGTACATTGCTTCCTCCTATCCTTACCCTTTACCACATCATTTAACACCAAGACTGAGACGATGTTTTGACCCGTCCTGAAACCAGACTGGCGAACACGTAGAATACATCTCGTAGCTGGGAATGATCTAAGCTGACTGGTGATTCATGATTCACAATAGTTGGCTAGGCAAGATAATTTCGAGATAGAGTGATAATTCTTTAGGTCGGAGGGGTCACCTCCGACCTTTGTGAAGAGGGAGCACTTGGGCCGCCTTCCGAACCCTGGGGACCCAAGATCATCGTCGGATGACTCCGCAATCAAGAGAGAAGAACGCTGCAGCAAGAAAGGATGAAGCAAATCAGCGGATGTTTTTCTACGTCTTAAGCATCACTAGAAATGGACTGGTCTTCTATCAAGCCAACTGGAGGCTGGGAGAGGGAAGAGCAGTTGACTGACTGACTAAATTCAGGGTCAATTAATCCATAATTATTTTCAAATAAAAAGCCTTCCCGATATAAAATACTGATTAAAAGCATCACTTGTTTAATTTTTCTCAGTAATGACGCCGGATTCTGCCACATCTTGCTCAGGCAGGGAAGGGGAGGAAATGAATGAGGTTATCGGTTTCACTGTTCCACTCTGTAAGCCTTTAGATTTGAGGTTAATGTAGACAAGGCCTCCCAATGGGTGATATCTAGCCACAGTGGATTACAAACACACTCACAACGGAGTGTGTGTCTTCCAAAAGGTTGTAGCTAACCACAGTGGGGAAGCTCAGGGATTACACACAGATTAACAGTGGTAATCTGACACACAGACTCTGATTGGACCATGCTACTATCCAATAAGGAGACTTTGAGGGGTCAGAGCATGTATATTTACACAGGAACACATGCACAGGTTCACATACACAACATAAGAATGAATGCACTTACTATGTAAGGGATAATCATCGAGGGGCAATGTGTTCTGTGGAAAATAATCAACGATGTGGAAGATGTGTTACGCGACGCGTTATCGGAGTGGAAATAACCTTCTACGGGGTTGCATTATTTTCCAGAGAACACGTACACACTTAGAAAAGAAGGTGCTATCTGGAACCTAAAGGGGTTCTTTGGCTGTCCCCATAGAATAAACCTTTAAAGAACCCTTTTTGGTTCCAGGTAGATCCCTTTTTGGTTCCAGGTAGAACCCTTTTGGGAACCAGCTCCCTTCCCACAGACGGTTTTACATGGAACCAAAAATGGTTCTACCTGAAACCAAAAAGGGTTTGACCTGGAACCAAAAAGGGTTTTCTTATTGGGACAGCTGAAGAACCCTTTTTTCTAAGACAGTAGAGCCCCAAGTTGATTATGCTATAATTGAACACATTTTGCCGGGAGAAATGTGTTCAACACTGAAGTAGCAAGTTTACTAGATATCTACAGTAGTTGCCTTTGTGACCAAATAACCAAACCATCCTAACTTGCTATTATGACAATCAAATTGAACAATACCAATAATGTTTTCAACTCAACTATTGCTTTAAAAAGCAGCTAAAACAAAACATGCAAGAATGAACTATAGACATCGAATTCTTCCATGCCGATATCCTGTGCGTTAATGGGGAAATAAATCACACCCTAGAGTGCCCTTAAAGCCAATAAGAACTGAGTATTCAACAATACCATGGTATAAATACCTATATACCCAGTCTGTCACACAAACAAACAACCAAGGATGAATACACACTATACCAATGCAGATGCATGCAATATGCAGACATTGACGCACTACTTGACCATTGAAGCGCATATATGAGGGGTTTCATTCCAAAACGCTATATATCCATTTCTGAAAACGTGGTAAATGATCCTACATTTTTAAAAGAAATTATGAAAAGAGATTGGTGTGTTTTTTCACTATCAAATCATTGCGTGGGGTAATTCAATGACAGACATGTATTTGTCAAATTTAACAAATAACTGCATTCGTATGGTAGAACTGAACAAATTATGCATTTGTGTCATCTATATTTAAAAAAATGTCAAATATATTATATATCAACACAGTAATTTGAGAAATGTAGCCTATATAAAATATTTACATTTGACATTTTAGTCATTTAGCTTATGCATTCGTCTTAAGATAGCTAGGTGAGATGGCCACATATCACAGTCAAATATAGAGGAAATAAAAATTTGTGGATGTAGCATTTTGAAAATAAACTTCATATACACAAAATGCATACATCTCAGCACTGGAAAATAACAAGAGGAATTAATTTTAGGAGGAAAAACAGCTCTAGACTGTAGCACTCGTTTCAACAGTATTCTTAGGTTTGTTGGTAACCTTCTTGATTTCACGGTCGATCTCTCCTTTCTGTTATCCATCTTCATCCTTGTCAGACAGGCGTTTCACCTTCCTTTTTGTCTCTTTCTCTCCTCTGAAGAAGGGATGGGGAAGATGCTTTTGTGGAGATGTTTGGGAAGACAGGGGAAGATGCTTACTTGGGGATGAGGACGAAGACAGAGGTCCTGGCTGAGCTTTCAGAGGGCTTTAAGTACGGCTTTGATTGACAGTTTATGACAGTTTATCTTTACTATAAAATTCCATAATGGAAAATCAACCCTTTCCCCTAGCTCTGATGGAACTTAACGTGGCACGCTTGCGTGTGTGTGAGTGTGAGCGCGTGTGTTGGAAGGAGTCCATAGGAGATAACATCACTTAGGAAGTGTGTTAAAGCTGGGCAAAAAAAGTGAAAAGAAGAGTTGTACTTTTGGGATACAGTTTCCTTTACTTGACCAGGAACCGTGTGGTCTTTGATGTGGAACTATCCTCTGTTCAGCCAGGCATTATGTGAAGGAAGGAAGTCAGTTGGGTGATGGTGGTTGTCATACGGGGCCTGCGTTTACCCAGATGCCAGGAGGACAATAGCAGGCCTAGCTGTCCTATTGTCCAAGTACGCATTGCAGAGCTGCAGTAACAGATGGCCTAGCTGGCCTGCTAAATGTGTTACCTTGCTGTGTGACCCCCAAATGCGACTGACTGCAAAGACACTGCATCTGTCCATCCCTCACAGGCGGGGGTGAAGTGGAAGAGTGGAACAGATACCCACGCACACCCATACACGCACACACATTTTAAAACGGGCATGATAGAGTCCTGGTGTAACTGCTTTAAACAACATGAGATAGGCCTAATGTTTAAACAGCTGTGGCCTGGCAACCATACTGCTACTACTTTCAATAGCTGATAATCAACATAAAAAAGCATCCATACCGCGCGCTGTGCAGAATAATGATCTGGTGTTGCATAACCTGTATCATCCTCATACTGGATCCTCTCCTCAAGCTGAGGGATTTGTACGCTCAGTGAATCCAAAAATACACTTGAGAAAACATTGAGACAATTTACCAGAATGTTATGCCCCTTGAGACAGTAATTAAGGATGGATAAGGATGCTCTGGAAATAGATGAACCATGTGGTGATACCTAACCAGCTATAACAGCCAGATTCCTTCAGCTGAGACCATTTACTGTTAAACACCACCAATAAAAGTGTGTGTGTGTATCCCCCTCCTCCCTCCTTCCGCAACTAACACCCCCTGGCGTGATTTATCATGGCAATGAACGGGCAAGTGGCTTTAGATGGAGATTGGGCTGAATTGGGGTAATTTGCATGTCCGAAGTGTGTCTGTCTACAGGCGGTGATGTATCACCGCTACAGAGGTTAATGACAGTGTCGCTCATTGCCGCTTGTTCATTCCACTGTAATGTGGTTATAAGGAGGTGATGCCGGGACCCTGTGGCTTTGTATGCATCCCTCCCTCCTCTCCTCTCCTCTCCTCTATCTCCTCCTATCTCCCTGCCATTCACCTCTGACACCTAACCTAGTGGACTGTCATTTATTTTCACTTTAAATTTACTGCTAGGGTTAATTATCTTTAGAAACAGGCAGTACAAGATGAATGACTAAACAAAGTCAATCGAATTGGATTCATATAGGCCTGCACCTAGCTAGACAGAGATATGGGTAGATCATAGGATATGGTTACATAAAATGCATGCACACACACACGCACACGCGCACACACGCACACACACTTAGAACCACTTTAGACCGAACACACTATACAGAAGAAACATCATTTATTTCCTTCATTTAAAGAACATTTTATACACTTGTCACTGAATATTATTCACAGCAGAACTGTGACAGAAGCAAACTAGCCTAATGTCAAGAAAGGAAAATGTCCAACATACATGTATGTACAAAACACCCATGGTGTGTGTCTGTCAAATCAGTTTTGCCATGCTACTAAAGCACCGCCAAAGAGAATTCACTGTTATTGTGTGTCGCCAGCTGAGTATTGCATTTTCGGCTTTTATCAAATGTGTTTCTTCTCTCTCAAGAAAAGTCATGAATTTGAAATATTCCTCTCTCGCCGCTTGTCTCTCTCTCCCGCTTGTGCACTAACTCTCTTCCCCACTTTTTCTCCATTTCAATCACATTTTCAATGAAATACAAAACTTTGCAGAGATAACGTTGAAGCCAAATCTGTGTAAGATGAATAGAGAAAGGGATTGTACTCCAGAGAACCCCATCTCTCTCTCTCCCTCCTGTCCTACATCCCCTTGTTCCTCCACTCTTGTTTTATCCCCTTCTCTCTCCTCCTGTCCTACATCCCCTTGCTCCTCCACTCTTGTTTTAATCCTCTCTCTCCCTCCTGTCCTGCTCCTCCACTCTTGTTTTAATCCTCTCTCTCTCTCCCCCTGTCCTATCCCATTGCTCATCCACTCCTCCACCTGTCCTTCCCCTTGCTCCTCCACTCTTGTTTTAATCCTCTCTCTCTCCCCCTCCTACATCCCCTCTCATCCACTCTTGTTTTAATCCTACATCCCCTTGTTCCTCCACTCGTTTTTAATCCCCTTTCTCTCTCTCCCTCCTGTCCTACATCCCCTTGCTCCTCCACTCTTGTTTTAATCCTCTCTCTCTCTCCCCCTGTCCTACATCCCCTTGCTCCTCCACTCTTGTTTTAATCCTCTCTCTCTCTCCCTCCTGTCCTACATCCCCTTGCTCCTCCACTCTTGTTTTACATCCCATTGCTCATCCACTCTTGTTTTAATCCTCTCTCTCTCTCCCACCTGTCCTACATCCCCTTGCTCCTCCACTCTTGTTTTAATCCTCTCTCTCTCTCCCCCTGTCCTACATCCCCTTGCTCATCCACTCTTGTTTTAATCCTCTCTCTCTCCCCCTCCTGTCCTACATCCCCTTGTTCCTCCACATCCCCTTCTCCCTCCTGTCCTCATCCCCTCCACTCTTGTCCTTCCCCTTGTTCCTCCAAATCCTCTTTCTCTCTCTCCCTCCTGTCCTCATCCCCTGCTCCTCCACTCTTGTTTTAATCCCCTCTCTCTCCCTCCTGTCCTCATCCCCTCCCTCCACTCTTGTTTTAATCCTCTCTCTCTCCCCCTGTCCTACATCCCCTTGCTCATCCACTCTTGTTTTAATCTCTCTCTCTCTCCCCCTGTCCTCTCCCCTCCCCACTCTTGTTTTAATCTGTCCCCTTGTCTACATCCCCTTGCTCCTCCACTCTTTTTATAATCCTCTCTCTTTTTGAATCATATTGGAAAATGTCAAAACTCTTGTAGTCATAGTCACAATTTTTTACAAGTCTAATAATAGGAAGTATATTCCAACATGACTGTCTACTAAAATTTTAATTCAGTATCTTCTTGTCTGCCATTAAACACTCTGCATGGGTTACCCTCCATTTTGATTTCAATGATGAAATATGATTTTTTTGAAGGCCATACCCTAATAGGGTATTTCTTTCCTTAATCATATCACAATAACTTTTACCGGTGGAATGTGGACACAAATATAATACTTTTTGTATAAAAACAATCTGAAATATTAATTCTTTTTTGGGGTGATACCTCATTAAATATGCACATATTTACATATCACATAAATACAGTTTTCTGGACACTGTATGAAGTCAGCCTAAATAGTTTGGTTTCATTTTGACACTTTCAGGACCGGATTTACAGCCGAATGTGGATACAATCTTTTTCATCATCTTTCCATCTGTAAAATATTAAAGAAAGGTGTGTCGTTTTAAAAGAAAATGCCATCTATAATTTTTTGGGGACAACATATCAACAATTCCCTATGTATAATTCTGGAGAATACGCCTAAGGATAACCACACAAAAGGTGGTGGCATGTTGGAGGAGACGGACTTTCGGGAAATGGCAGTTAAACACAAGGATTATGAATTAGACTACCAAACACCTATTTAATCCCAATCACCATATCTTCAAAGTAAGCTATTACATAGAGTCCCGTTTGTAACGTTCTCTATGAATTGGGCAATTAAAAGATGTGTGAATCAATGTATTCAGCTTTTGAAATGATGGATGTATGTCCATTTTAAAAGTGGTTACACTTCATGACATGTTAATGATGGTAGTATGATAAAGTAATAAGAATATAGATTTTCATCAAGTTTTTGACATTAAAAAAAATACTAATGTTAATTGACCAAAATACCCCAAATTGCATTTTTGCCTGTGGCCACTGGCCTTCATTCTGATTGCACCTATGGAACAAAAAAAAGTGAAATAGGCAATAGAGTTGTATGGAGAGAGCCATTGAAATAGAAGATTAGAAGGAGAGCTAGTGCAGTAGCAGTTGGCATGATGTGGTAGAGAGAGAACAGGATTCGGTCAATGCTAGACACTGTGGAGGACTTTCTGTACTTACCATCTGTCACACACTGCAGAGCTAGTGCAGGTCCTGGACACCTACAGCACATGCAGCACACTGGGAAATAATACTATTATATAGCACCAGGACACTTTCACAAAAAAATAAAAAGAGACAAATATTATTTTATGTACAGTACCAGTCAAAGGTTTTGACACACCTTCTCATTCCAGGGTTTTATTGTTATTATTGTCTCCGTTATTATTGTTATTATTGTCTATTATTGTCTATATTGTATAATAATAGTGAAGACATCAAAACTATGAAATAACACATATGAAATCATGTAGTAACCAAAAAAGTGTTAAACAAATCAAAACATATTTTATATTTGAGATTCTTCAAAGTAGCCACCCTTTGCCTTGATGACAACTTTGCACACTCTTGGCATTCTCTCAACCAGTTTCACGAGGAATGCTTTTCCAACAGTCTTGAAGGAGTTCCCACATATGCAGAACACTTGTTGGCTGTTTGTCCTTCACTCTACAGTCCAACTCATCCCAAACCATCTCAATTAGGTTGAGGCTGGGTTATTGTGAAGGCTTTAATGAACATCTCAACAATTTTCTATTAAAATGCCTGAGTAAAACAGAATGAAAGACACTTGCTGACAGCATGTCTGGGTATTATCGTATTGAGGAGAGCAAGAAATTCATATTGACTGAACAGAGATCCTTTCATTCACTGCACAACACACACACATTAAATTATTAGTACACCTTTATAACTAATGCAGTGAGAATGTTATAGCAGGGAATAAATGGATGAATTAATATATTCTTGAGAAATATCTAAACATTTGAAGGAATATGCTCTCTACTACAGCCTGCATACCTGGTGCTCATACTCAATTGTATCACCAGAAATCCCCCATTAATTTCAAGAACAAATATCTTGTGGAATGAAAGAAAATGCTTAATTACCTGAAAATGCATTAGCATAATCATATGTGTTCTATTTGCATATGCATTATTTCATGGTGCTGGTTTTCTGCTTCGAGTGATTACTGCAGCGTTTCATGTGCGATTGTGTGCGTGTTCAAATTGCAGCCTGTGTTTGGGGGATTTGTGTAGTTAGGGTGGAGGGTATGGGTTAGAGATTGGGTTTAGGTTCAGTCATGCTGTGTTGACTGTCTTTGTTGAATAATCAGCTGCCTTCTGTTGGGGTCAAGGTTGGTTAAGGTGAGGGGTCGCCAACAATAGAGGGAGTCGTATAAGGCAAAGTGGTGTGGTGCGTCTGCCTGCTACGTCACAGACACAGACATACACACAGACACACACACATGCAGGGGTACACACACACACACACACACACACACACACACACACACACACACACACACACACACACACACACACACACACACACACACACACACACACACACACACACACACACACACACACACACACACACACACACACACACACACAAATGCAAACCCCCTCTCCGACTGGTGCAGACAGACATAGCAGTCTGGTGTCTGCTTAGGGTGTATAGCTCATGTTTAAACTGCTACACTTATGCATGTCATCTCCATACCTAATATTCCCTCCCCCGTGTTTAGAGACATGGTTATAGAACTTGACACTTCAAAACCATGCCACTTCATGGTTTTGTGGCATGCAGGGCTATGGGCCAGAAGGGTTTGCCAACCACCACGGATGAGCACACTCTCCCTGTCTGTTTCATTACACTACGATCAGAGCCAGCTGCAGACCATGATCAACAAGCGAAATCTGATTTTCAACATTTTCATGCAATATTTAGAATTATATAGCAGGGCGAGGTCGGTAATCCAGAGTAGCGGGGGAAAGGTACAGGACGGCAGGCGGGCTCAGGGTCAGGGCAGGACGAGGTCGGTAATCCAGAGTAGCGGGGGAAAGGTACAGGACGGCAGGCGGGCTCAGGGTCAGGGCAGGACGAGGTCGGTAATCCAGAGTAGCGGGGGAAAGGTACAGGACGGCAGGCGGGCTCAGGGTCAGGGCAGGACGAGGTCGGTAATCCAGAGTAGCGGGGAAAGGTACAGGACGGCAGGCGGGCTCAGGGTCAGGGCAGGACGAGGTCGGTAATCCAGAGTAGCGGGGGAAAGGTACAGGACGGCAGGCGGGCTCAGGGTCAGGGCAGGACGAGGTCGGTAATCCAGAGTAGCGGGGGAAAGGTACAGGACGGCAGGCGGGCTCAGGGTCAGGGCAGGACGAGGTCGGTAATCCAGAGTAGCGGGAGAAAGGTACAGGACGGCAGGCGGGCTCAGGGTCAGGGCAGGACGAGGTCGGTAATCCAGAGTAGCGGGGGAAAGGTACAGGACGGCAGGCGGGCTCAGGGTCAGGGCAGGATGAGGTCGGTAATCCAGAGTAGCGGGGGAAAGGTACAGGACGGCAGGCGGGCTCAGGGTCAGGGCAGGACGAGGTCGGTAATCCAGAGTGGTGGGGAAAAGGTACAGGACGGCAGACAGGTTCAGGCTCAGGGTCAGGGCAGGACGAGGTCGGTAATCCAGAGTGGTGGGGAAAAGGTACAGGACGGCAGGCGGGCTCAGGGTCAGGGTCAGGGCAGGACGAGGTCGGTAATCCAGAGTGGTGGGGAAAAGGTACAGGACGGCAGACTGGTTCAGGGTCAGGGCAGGACGAGGTCGGTAATCCAGAGTGGTGGGGAAAAGGTACAGGACGGCAGGCAGGCTCAGGGACAGGGCAGGCAGGAAGGTAATATCCGGGAAAATTAGAAAACAGGCACTATAGACAGGACAGCAGCAAGGGGGAAAAACGCTGGTAGATATGAATGAACAAAACACACTGGTAACAGACAAACAGAGAACACAATGTGGAGGATATATACAGGGAGTACCACTACAGAGTCAATGGGGAGGCTATATACAGGGAGTACCACTACAGAGTCAATGTGGAGGCTATATACTGGGAGTACCACTACAGAGTCAATGTGGAGGCTACAGTATATACAGGGTGTACCACTACAGAGTCAATGTGGAGGATATATACAGGGAGTACCACTACAGAGTCAATGTGGAGGCTATATACAGGGAGTACCACTACAGAGTCAATGTGGAGGCTATATACAGGGGGTACCACTACATAGTCAATGTGGGGGGTATATACAGAGTGCACCACTACAGAGTCAATGTGGAGGCTATATACAGGGGGTATCACTACAGAGTCAATGTGGAGGCTATATACAGCGTGTACCACTACAGAGTCAATGTGCGGGGGCACCGCTTAGTCAAGGTAATTGAGGTAATATGTACATGTAGGTAGAGCTATTAAAGTGACAATGCATAGATAATAACATAGAATAGAAGCAGTGTAAAAGAGGGGGCAGGAGTCTTATGGCTTGGGGATAGAAGCTGTTTAGAAGCCTTTTTGTCCTAGACTTGGCGCTCCGGTACCGCTTGCCATGCCATAGCAGAGAGAACAGTCCTGACTAGGGTGGCTGAAGTCTTTGACAATTTTTAGGGCCTTCCTCTGACACCACCTGATACAGACGTCCTGAATGGCAGGAAGCTTGGCCCCAATGATGTACTGAGCCGTCTGCACTACCCTCTGTAGTTTCTTGCGGTCGGAAGCCGAGCAGTTGCTATACCAGGCAGTGATGCAACCCGTCAGGATGCTCTTGATGGTGTAGCTGTAGAACCTTTTGAGGATCTGAGGACCCATGACAAATATTTTCAGTCTCCTGAGGGGGAATAGCTTTTGTCGTGCCCTCTTCACGACTGTCTTGGTGTGTTTGGACCATGTTAGTTTGTTGGTGATGTGGACACCAAGGAACTTGAAGCTCTCAACCTGCTCCACTACAGCATCGTCGATGAGAATGGGAGCATGCTCGGTCCTCTTTTTCCTGTAGTCCACAATCATCTCCTTTGTCTTGATCATGTTGAGGGACAGGTTGTTGTCCTTGCACCTCACGGTCAGGTCTCTGACCTGCTCATAGGCTGTCTTGTCGTTGTCGGTGATCAGGCCTACCACTGTTTTGTCATCGGATAACTTAGTGATGGTTTTGAGTCGTGCCTGGCTGTGCAGTCATGAGTGAACAGGGAGTACAGGAGGGTACTGAGCACGCATCTCGAGGGGCCCTCGAGGATCAGTGTGGAGGATGTGTTGTTACCTACCCTTACCACCTGGGGGCGGCCAGTCAGGACATCCAGGATCCAGTTGCAGAGGGAGGTGCTTAGTCCCAGGGTCCTTAGCTTAGTGATGAGGTTTGAGGGTACAAAGGTGTTGAACACTAAGCTGTAGTCAATTAATAGCATTCTCACATAGGTGTTCCTTTTGTCCAGGTGTGAAAGGGCAGTGTGGAATGTAATAGAGATTGCATAATTTGTTGATCTGTTGGGGCAGTATGAAAATTGTAGTGGGTCTAGGGTTTCTGGGATAATGGTGTTGATGTGAGCCATGACCAGCCTTTCAAAGCACTTCATAGCTACAGACGTGAGTGCTACGGATCAGTAGTCATTTAGGCAGTTTACCTCAGTGTTATTAGGCACAAAGACTATGGTGGTCTGCTTGAAACATATTGGTATTACAGACTCTGACAGGGAGAGTTTTGAAAATCAGTGAAGACACTTGCCAGTTGGTCAGTGCATGCTTGGAGTACACGTCCTGGTAATCTGCCTGGCCCTGCGTCCTTGTGACCTGTTTGAAGCTCTTACTCACATTGGCTGTGGAGACACTGTCGTCCAGAATAGCTGATGCATCTCGTTGATGGTTCGTTGGAGAACATAGCAGGCTTTCTTATAATATTCTGGGTTAGAGTCCAGCTCCTTGAATGTGGCAGCTCTACCCTTTAGCTCAGTGCAGATGCTGACTGTAATCCAAGGTTTCTGGTTTGGGTATGTACGTACAGTCACTGTGGGGACGACGTCATCGATGCACTTATTAATGAAGCCAGTGACTGATGTGGTGAACTCCTCAATGCCATTGGAAGAATCCCAGAACATATTCAATTCTGTGCTAGCAAAACAGTCCTGTAGTTTAACATCTGCTTCATCTGACCACTGGAGTCACTGGAGCTTCCTGCTTTAATTTTAGCTTGTAAACAGGAATCAGGAGGATAGAATTATCTTCAAATTTGCCAAATGGAGTTTGAGGGAGAGCGTTGTACACGTCTCTGTGTGTGGAGTAAAGGTGGACTAGAGTTGTTTTCCCCTCTGGTTGCACATTTAACATGCTGATAGAAATTCGGTAATATGGATTTAAGTTCCCCTGCATTAAAGTCCCCGGCCACTAGGATCACCTTCTCTGGATGAGCGTTTTCCTGTTTGCTTACACAGCTCATTGTTTGCTTAAGGCGATATACAGCTCATTGAGTGCAGTTATAGTGCCAGCATCGGTCTGTGGTGGTATGTAGACAGCTATGAAAAATACAGATTAAAACTCTCTAGGTTTATAGTGTGGTCTAAAGCTTATCATGAGATACTCTGTTGTAAACTGTTGTTTACAAATGTACACAGTGTGCCACCCCTTGTCTTATCAGAGGCTGCTGTTCTATCCTGCCGATAGACTGTATAACCCACCAGCTGTATTTTCTTAACGTCGTCATTTAGCAACAACGCATTGAAACATCAGATTTGACTCTTTTTAATATCCCGTTGGTAGGATATATGTGTTTTTAGTTCGTCCCATTTATTTTCCAGCGGTTGTATGCCGGCTAATAGTACGAATGGCAAAGGCAGATTAGCCACTCGTTAACTGATCCTCATATGGCACCCCGATCTCTGTCTCTTTCCCCTGCGAATAACAGGGATGAGAACCTGTTCGGATGTCTGGAGTAAATCACTCTCTTCGAACGCATTAAAGAAAAATTCTTTGTCCAATTCAAGGTGAGTAATCACTGTTCTGATGTCCAGGCACTTTTTTTCGGTCATAAGAGACGGTAGCAGCAACATTATGTGCAAAATAAGGTATAAACAATGCAACAAAAACAAAATAGCATGGATGGTTAAGAGCCAATAAAATGGCAGCAATCCCCTCCGATGCCATTGGCTCAACGTTACTTCTGTAATATGTGCACTTTGGATAATTCATATGTGAAAACTGTAATACCTACCTGACTCGGATACTTACACTACCTTCTTCCCGAGGACAGACTTGAACCGTCCCGGCGAATGGAACCTGTGGAGAGAAAGAGATTCAATGGAGAGCTAAGGAGAAGACTAAAAGTGGAGGAACAATACCATGGGCGGACTCAACAACACTGTCTATCATGTGGATGAGTATTGACTGCTGGACATTTTAGGAGTTGCTATTTTTGAGGAGAGACTTTTTAATAAGAGACATTTCCTACCTTTTCAAATAAAGTATTGTTCATTGTGAAAGTTTTCCCATATCTGACATTTGGCACAGTGTCGACAGGGTGCTCAGTGCCTCCATAACAAAACTGCCCAGGAGTACTGGTCAAAGTGGGAGATGTCACTAGAAACACTGTATGGTGAATCTTTCTTTCAGAAGTGGATCCAAAACCTCTGGTATGACCGAGAGTCCATCAACTGGTTGACTGTGAAGGCTGCTAATGGGCTGTCCATCCCACATTTGGGGTCCCGGTCTTATATTTTGAGGTGGGGTGAAGATACCACAGAAGGCAATGATCCTGGTTTGAGATGATTGTCTTAGGAGCGATCAGGTAGTGCTAGGAATGAATGCAATAACTGCCTGCTGGCAGGACCTCTTTGGAGCTATTCCCCTTCAACATGTTCAGTTTCAGACTGCCATGAGACCAGAGATCCGGAGGGAGTGGGACAAAAACTTCACACTCTACAACAGAGTCTAAGTGGCAGAACGAGATGAAGGAGCACATCGCACTGTCCACCTCCCCCCAGAATCCTCAGAATCTCCAGTTCTCATCTCATCAGAAAGTGGATGGTGGTATGGAAGGGGGTACATAGCCTCTCTATGAAACAACCATTTTTTTGGCCTAGTGGAAGGGATGTCGGATGAAGCAGAGGTGCAGGTCGCCTTGGTTCATGTTGAAGGAATTTGTTGACAGCTAAGAGTGCAGAATGTTAACCCATATCCTGTTGAGCTCTCTCAGGGCCCTTGGCTACCATCCATTCAATCCAGAGGAGATCAGAGGAGAAGAGGACATCCCCCTCAACTGAAAAGGGCACCATAGATGTGGGAGGTACCAGTGCTACCCCAGAAGCAGCCAGTAGACAGGGTGCCAGCAGAAGTTCTGAAAGGGGGGACTTGACCCCAGCACAAGCTGACAAAATTCAGACCAGCTGAAGAGATGGGCCAAGGTGTTTGCATGCCACAAGGAAGGCTTTGGCCATACAGATGCAGTGCTCATCCCCACATGCACCGCCCCACACATCCCAGAGCGGTTTCGCCCCCATGCCCTATCACTCTACCAGGAACTGAAACAGAGGCTAGACGGAAGAGTGACCTTGGTCTTCACCTATTGTCCTGGTCAAGAAGAAGAATGGAACGTGGCATTTCTGTGTTGAATAGAGAAAGCTCAACGCAGTGACCTACAAGGATGCCTACCCCCTCCTCCAGATCAAGGAGTCCTTAACCATCCTGAATAAGGCTACCTGTTACCCAACCCGTGACCTCGCCAATGACTACTGACAAGTGGAGGTAGACCTCTGAGACTGGAAGAAAACTGCCTTCCCCACCACGCTTGGGCTGTTCGAGTTTGAGCGGATGACATTCGGGGTGTGTAACGCACCAGCCACATTCCAGTGACTAATGCAAAGGTGTCTGGGGAACCAGGTAGGAAAATCATTGCTCATCTACGTTCACAATGTTATTGTCTATTCCCCAGACTTTCAAACACACATGGAATAAGTGTTTGACATCCTTTGGAGCCATGGATTGAGACTACTACCCCTGAAGTGTCACTTGTTCCAGAGGCAGGTCACTTTGGAAATGTGGTGGATTCCCAGGGGGTCACGGAGGACCCTGGTAAGGTTGAAGCAGCAGAGGAATGAGCTATAGTGTTATTGCCTATTTATCCCCAAGTTCTCCATGATTGCTTCACCTCTCAAAAGGCTTTGGAGAGCCAGGGGTCCAGCTCATGAAAAACCAGTGTCCCAGTACAGTGGTCTCTAGAGTGTCAGACTGCTGTTGATACTTTGAAAAGTCACCTTTTGCAACACCATGTTATGGTAATATGCCTCTCTCCTTCTAGCTTTACGTAGATGCAAGCTTCTGTGGGCTGGAGGCGGTGTTATACCAAGTGCAAGAGAGAAGGCTTCCTTTCCTACGGCAGCCAGAGCCTGATTCCAAACGAGCTGCCGGGACTGAAATGGGCGGTAACAGAGAAGTTTAAACCCTCACTGTGTACACTGACAAGAATCTGCTTGTTCATCTGCATACCAGGTCGCAGTTGTAAATGAGAACTTGTTCTCAACAGGCCTACCTGGTTAAATAAAGGTGAATTTAAAAAACACAACCAACCTCAGGGCAGTTGAGCAGTGCAGGGCCGCACAATTGGCAAGCTACCAGTTCGACATCAAATACCGTCCAGGAGCCCACAAAATCGACGCTGATGTCCTTTCTAGGTATCCAGACGAAGGAGGCGAGGAAGTTTGTTGGAGGGACTTCAGTAGAGGGGGACCCCTAAACACATGACCATGCAGTGTTTGGCAACAAGCCTACGAGACGAATGAAGCATTCCATCCAGATGGTTGTCCCTGAGGGGAAATGGCTGGAGGTATGGAAACGCGACCACGAAGCACATAAAACATAGGGGCAGGGAAGACCCTATATATATACTAGATGTTTCTTTAAGCCAATAATCATTGTAGATATTTGAATGAAGGCTGCTCAATTTCCACAATGTGTGGTGAGTAAGGGTAGCCTAGTGGTTAGAGCGTGTGACTAGTAACTGGAAGGTTGCAAGTTCAAACCCCCGAGCTGACAAGGTACAAATCTGTCGTTCTACCCCTGAACAGACAGTTAACCCACTGGTTTTGGCCGTCATTGAAAATAAGAATTTGTTCTTAACTGACTTGCCTGGTTAAATAAAGGTCAAAAGGTCAAATTAAAAAAATTAAAAAATACAAATAAACCTTTGTGCCAATTATTCCACTGTCAACTAGTGCCCCAATGGAAATGGTGGCCATTGATTACTCTTCCTGTGTCTCCCTGGTGATGTTTGATTTGTTTTCCAGGTAAGCATGGGCAGTGCTGACAAAGGACCAGACGGCTCAAACCACAGCACAAGTGCTATGAAAACACCTCTTCCAAAACTGGTTGCCCTGAGTGTCTTCACAGAGACTGAGGGGCAACTTTGGAGTCTGCAGTGGTCAAACAGCTGTGCGAATAGTATGAGGGTACCAAAACCAGAACCAGCCCCTACTGGCCACAGGGTAAAAGGGCTTGTGAAAGAATGGATCAGACACTGCTGACTCTGTTAAACACACAGAGCAAAGAAGGGCGGGCACATTGGGAAGAACAGTTACCAGCTATCCTAAAACAATACTCCACACGTCCTAATGTTTGATAGACATGCACAGTTGCCCATTGAAAGTACCCCTTGGAGTCAAGTTTCTCCAAACAGCTGGATCTATGACCAGTGGATGCAGTATCATAAATGGGTCCTCCTGGAGGCCTTTGAGAAGGTAGGGAAGGTGACCTGACAATGACAGGAGTATAGCCAACAACGCAGGAATGACAGACCACTGGCCCTACCGCTACTGCCCGGAGAGCTTGTGCTTGTTCGTTGTTTCTGCAAGTGATAATGTGGAAAGCTGGAGGATCGTTGGGGCCCCAGGCCTCATATGGTGGAGCCGCCCTGAAAGAGAGGAAAGTCCAGAGTTGACCATCCATCAGAATCACCTGCGAGCATGCCCTGCACAGTGGCAAACACCTGCTGAGGAGGAGCCAATCCGAGAACATAGCTTCACCCTGGGCTGGATGGGAGTGGTTTAACCAACCTTAGATTGCACGTCAAGTTGCCAACCATTGGATTCCCTCAGATATAGGACCAGAAGAGGCAGGAGTGCCCCCAGCTCACCCTGAAGTTGCTGAGGATCCGACAGTCTATGTGGTCCACTAGAGGTCAAAGGCCACTAAGGTACCAATCATAGAACACTAATCTAGGTTGCTGGGACGTCAACCCTCAAAAGGGGGAGGAGTGTCACCTGGTGATAAAGAGCTTCCTTTTCTCCAAACATGTTTTGAAATATGTTTGCTGTGCCAACCTGTTCACGAGTGATGTGTGTTCAATAATTGAAGTGTGAAATCTCACATGCGCTACCATTAACACATTCTCACAAGTACTACTTATTAAGTTTGTTCGCCAATGATATGCACATTCATGCGTGACTCTCTTTCCACTCTTGATTGTGTACAGGTAAAGGAAATTGGACGAGACTCCCCAAAAGACAGAAGAGCCAGTGAGTGTACAGCTAGGATGCACAGAGCCTGCATGCACGCCTGTTTCTAAACAGTTGTCTTCCCCAACACAAACGACTAAAGCTGAATACTATTTTACTCTCGCCTTTAAAGTTTTCATCTGCGGATCAACGTCACATCTGTAATGTGTGCACTTTTGATAAGTTATGATTATACAGTTGAAGTTGGAAGTTTTACATACACCTTAGCCAAATACATTTAAACTCAGTTTTTCACAATTCCTGACATTTAATCCTAGTAAAAATTCCCTGTCTTAGGTCAGTTAGGATCACAACTTTATTTTAAGAATGTGAAATGTCAGAATAATAGTAGAGAGAATAATTGCATCACATTCCCAGTGGGTCAGAAGTTTACACTCAATTAGTATTTGGTAGCATTGCCTTAAAATTGCTTAATTTGGGTCAATCATTGTGGATAGCCTTCCACAAGCTTCCCACAATAAATTGGGTGAATTTAGGCTCATCCCTCCTGACAGAGCTGGTGTATCTGAGTCAGGTTTGTAGGCCTGCTTGCACGCACACGCTTTTTCAGTTCTGCCCACAAATCTTCTATAGGATTGAGGTCAGGGCTTTTTGATGGCCACTCCAATACCTTGACTTTTTATCCTTGAGCCATTTTGCCACAACATTGGAAGTATGCTGCTTCCATATATCCACATAAATTTCCCTGCCTCATTATGCCATCTATTTTGTGAAGTGCACCAGCCCCTCCTGCAGCAAAGCACCCCCATAACATGATGCTGCCACCCCTGTCCTTCACGGTTGGGAGGGTGTTCTTTGGCTTGCAAGCCTCCCCATTTTTCCTCCAAACATAATGATGGTCATTACGGCCAAACAGTTCTATTTATGTTTCATCAGACCAGAGGTCATTTCTCCAAATAGTACAATCTTTGTCCCCATGTGCAGTTGCAAATTGTAGTCTGTTTTTTATGGTGGTTTTGGAGCAGAGGCTTCTTCCTTGCTGAGCGAGGTTGTTTCGGTATAGGGCTCGTTTAACTGTGGATATAGATACTTTTGTACCTGTTTCCTCCAGCATCTTCACAATGTCCTTTGCTGTTGTTCTGGGAATGATTTGCACTTTCGCACCAAAGTACGTTCAACTCTAAGAGACAGAATGCGTCTCCTTCCGGAGCGGTATGGCGGCTGCGTGGTTTATAGTTGCATACTATTGCTTGTACAGATGAACGTGGTACGTTCAGGTGTTTGGAAATTGCTCCCAAGGATGAACCAGGCGTGTGGAGGTCTACAATTGTTTTCTGAGGTCTTGGCTTATTTCTTTTGATATCCCCATGATGTCAAGCAAAGAGCCACTGAGTTTGAAGGTAGGCCTTGAAATACATCCACAAGTACACCTCCATTTGACTCAAATGATGTCATTTAGCCTATCAAAACCTTCTGAAGCCATGACATAATTTTCTGAAATTTTCCAAGCTGTTTAAAGTCACAGTCTACTTAGTGTATGTAAACTTCTGACCCACTGGAATTGTGATACATTGAATTATAAGTGAAATAATCTGTCTGTCAATAATTGTTGGACAAATTACTTGTGTCATGCACAGAGTAGATGTCCTAACCGACTTGCCAAAACTATAGCTTGTTAAAAACCTGTCTAGGACTGGGGTTCCGCTATCATTTTACACCATTTTAAAGATAACATTCTTGTTAATCCAGCCACAGTGTCTGATTTCAAAAAGGATTTACAGTGAAAGCATCTCAAACGATTATGTTAGGTCGATTATGTTAGGTCAACACCAAGCCACAGAAAAACACAGCCATTTTTTCCAGCCAAAGAGAGGAGTCACAAAAAGCAGAAATAGAGAAAACATTAATCACTAATCTTTGATGATCTTCATCAGATGACACTCATAGGACTTCATGTTACACAATACATGTATGTTTTGGTTGATAAAGTTCATATTTATATAATAAAAATCTGAGTTTACATTGGCGTGTTACGTTCAGTACTTCTAAAACATGCGGTGATATTGCAGAGATTTACAGAAATACTCATAATAAACATTGATAAAGATAGACTATTATACATGGAACTTTAGATACACTTCTCCTTAATCCAACCGCTGTGTCAGATTTCAAAAAAACTTTACGGAGAAAGCATACCATGCAATAATCTGAGTATAGCCTTTAGACAGCAAAGCAGCCAAAAAGATACCCGTCATATTGGGTAGTCAACATTACTCAGAAATAGCATTTTAAATGTTCACTTACCTTTGATGATCTTCATCAGCATGCACTCCCAGGAATCCCAGTTCCACCATAAATGTTTTGATTTGTTAGATAGTGCCCATCAGTTATGTCCAAATATCTTATTTTGTTAGGGCGTCCTTGGACACTGTGCTATCTAACTTCCAAACGAGCTTCAATGCCATACAACACTCCTTCCGTGGCCTCCAACTGCTCTTAAACGCTAGTAAAACCAAATGCATGCTTTTCAACCGATCGCTGCCTGCACCCGCATGCCCGACTAGCATCACCACCCTGGATGGTTCCGACCTTGAATATGTGGACATCTATAAGTACCTAGGTGTCTGGCTAGACTGTAAACTCTCCTTCCAGACTCATATCAAACATCTCCAATCGAAAATCAAATCAAGAGTCGGCTTTCTATTCCGCAAACAAAGCCTCCTTCACTCACGCCGCCAAACTTACCCTAGTAAAACTGACTATCCTACCAATCCTCGACTTCGGCGATGTCATCTACAAAATTGCTTCCAACACTCTACTCAGCAAACTGGATGCAGTTTATCACAGTGCCATCCATTTTGTCACTAAAGCACCTTATACCACCCACCACTGCGTCTTGTATGCTCTAGTCGGCTGGCCCTCGCCAGACCCACTGGCTCCAGGTAATTTACAAGTCCATGCTAGGTAAAGCTCCGCCTTATCTCAGTTCACTGGTCACGATGGCAACACCCATCCGAAGCACGCGCTCCAGCAGGTGTATCTCATTGATCATCCCTAAAGCCAACACCTCATTTGGCCGCCTTTCGTTCCAGTACTCTGCTGCCTGTGACTGGAACGAATTGCAAAAATCGCTGAAGTTGGAGACTTTTATCTCCCTCACCAACTTCAAACATCTGCTATCTGAGCAGCAAACCCGATCGCTGCAGCTGTACATAGTCTATTGGTAAATAGCCCACCCTTTTTCACCTACCTCATCCCCATACTGTTTTTATTTATTTACTTTTCTGCTCTTTTGCACACCAATATCTCTACCTGTACATGACCATCTGATCATTTATCACTCCCGTGTTAATCTGCAAAATTGTAATTATTCGCCTACCTCCTCATGCCTTTTGCACACAATGTATATAGACTCCCCTTTTTTTCTACTGTGTTATTGACTTGTTAATTGTTTACTCCATGTGTAACTCTGTGTTGTCTGTTCACACTGCTATGCTTTATCTTGGCCAGGTCGCAGTTGCAAATGAGAACTTGTTCTCAACTAGCCTACCTGGTTAAATAAAGGTGAAATAAAAAAAAAAAAAAATTGGTAAACAAATCCAAAAGCGTGTTAATGTTGCGCCGAACGTTGGAGGAAAAGTTCAAAAGGTTCCGTTACAGGCCGTAGAAACATGCCAACCTAAGTATGGAATCAATCTTTAGGATGTTTTTAACATCAAACTTCATTAATGTTCCAACCAGACAATTCCTTTGTCTGTACAAATGAAGTGGAATGTAGCTACCTTTCACGTGAGCGCGCCAGACCGAGGCTGTGGCACTCGGCCAGATCACTCACTCAAAGAGCCCTTATGAGCCCCTCCTTTAGAGTAGAATCCTCAAAACAGGTTCTAAATACTGTTGACATCTAGTGGAAGCCTTGGGAAGTGAAACATAACTAATATCACACTGTATCTTCAATGGGGGCTGAGTTGAAAAACTACACACCTCAGATTTCCCACTTCCTGGTTGGATTCTTCTCAGGTTTTCACCTGCCATATGAGTTCTGTTATACTCACAGACATCATTCAAACAGTTTTAGAAACTTCAGAGTATTTCCGATCCAATACTACTAATACTATGCATATATTTGCATCTGGGACAGAGTAGGAGGCAGTTCACTCTGGGCACGCTTTTCATCCAAAAGTAAAAATGCTGCCCACTATCCCAAAAAAGGTGAACAAGATATTTGTGGAGTGATTGAAAAATGAGTTTTAACTTCTTGCGTCGAGCCATCCCGGATCCGGGATCGTGACTACAGCCTCAAACCCATTACCATAACGCAACGTTAACTATTCATGAAAATCGCAAGTGAAATGAAATAAATATGCTAGCTTTCAAGCTTAGCCTTTTGTTAACAACACTGTCATCTCAGATTTTCAAAAATATGCTTCTCAACCATAGCAAAACAAGCATTTGTGTAACAGTATTGATAGTTAGCGTAGCATTTAGAGTTAGCATTCAGCAGGCAACATTTTCACAAAAACCAGAAAAGCATTCAAATAAAATAATTTACCTTTGAAGAACTTCGGATGTTTTCAATGAGGAGACTCTCAGTTAGATAGCAAATGTTCAGTTTTTCCTGAAAGATTATTTGTTTATGATTATTTGTTTATGAGAAATTGAAATAAATATGCTAGCTCTCAAGCTCCGTTTTTGATAGTTCATCACATTTAGCTACAAAAAAAACCTGTATCCAGGAGTGGAATGCTATTCGCAAGCTCATTAGCATAACACAATGTTAACTATTCATGAAAATCTCAAATGAAATGAAATAAATATGCTAGCTCTCAAGCTTAGCCTTTTGTTAACAACACTGTCATCTCAGATTTTCAAAAATATGCTTTTCAACCATAGCAAAACAAGCATTTGTGTAACAGTATTGATAGTTAGCGTAGCATTTAGCGTTAGCATTCAGCAGGCCACATTTTCACAAAAACCAGAAAAGCATTCAAATAAAATAATTTACATTTGAAGAACTTCGTTTGTTTTCAATGAGGAGACTCTCAGTTAGGTAGCAAATGTTCAGTTTTTCCTGAAAGATTATTTGTTTAGGAGAAATTGCTCCATTTTTTGGGTTACCAAAAAAAAAAAAAAATTCAGTCATCAAAACGCTGAACTTTTTTCCAAATTAACTCCATAATATCGACTGAAACATGGTAAGCGTTGTTTAGAATCAATCCTCAAGGTGTTTTTCACATATCTCTTCGATGATATGCCGTTCGTGGAAGTCTCCTCTCTCCCCTGAATCACATGGATGAATGCGTGCAGCTTGGAGATTACGCAGCAATTTCGACAAAGGACACCGGGCGGACACCTGGTAAATGTAGTCTCTTATGGCCAATCTTCCAATGATATGCCTGAAAACACGTCACAATGCTGCAGACAGCTTGGGGGAATGGCAGAGCATGTAGGCTCGTTCAGGGCGCATTCACAGCCATATGAATACGTATGAATGCATATGAATGCATATGAATGCATATAAATTTTGCTCATTTCCTGTTTGAAGTTTCATCTTGGTGTCGCCTGTAGCATCAGTTCTGTGGCACTCACAGATAATATCTTTGCAGTTTTGGAAACGTCAGAGTGTTTTCTTTCCAACGCTGTCAATTATATGCATAGTCGAGCATCTTTTCGTAACAAAATATCTTGTTTAAAACGGTAACGTTTTTTATCCAAAAATGAAATACTGCCTCTAGAGCTCCAAGAGGTTTAATGACTTCAACCTAAGTGTATGTAAACTTCTGACTTCAACTATACATGATATGATATGAACATTTTGCTTTAGATATACAAGTAAAAGGAAACTCTACCGGACTTGGATACTTATACTGCTTTCTTCTTCCCAAGCACGGACCTGAACCCTCCCTTCACGGACACTGGAATCTGTGGATAGAAAAAGTCTCAAGGCTACATGTGGATGAGCATTGATTGTTGGAAATTAAGATAAATGTTGATTGATGAATTTTACACAAGAGGCCCTTTTTTAAAGACAAGTTGCTATTTTTGAGGAGAGACTGATAAATAGACATTTCACATTTCTTGACTACCATTTTAAACACCACAAATATTGTATACTACCCTCAAAGTACATTTCGTCAGTGGTGTAAAGTACTTAAGTAAAAATACTTTAAAGTGCTACTTAAGTAGCTGTTTTGGGTATCTGTACTTTACTTGACTATTTATATTTTTGACAACTTTTACAACATTCCTGAAGAAAGTATTGTACTTTTTACTCCATACATTTTCCCTGACACCCATAAGTACTACATTTTGAATTCATAGCAGGACAGGAAAATGGTCCAATTGACACACTTATCAAGAGAACATCCCTGGTCATCTCTACTGCCTCTGATCTGGCAGACTCACTTAACTTTGTTTGTAAATGATGTCTGAGTGTTGGAGTGTACCCTTGGCTATCCGTAGATGAAAAACATTTTTTTAATACTTTTACTTTTGATGCTGAAGTATATTTTAGCAATTACATTTACTTTGGTACTTAAGTATATTTAAAACCAAATAGTTTTAGACTTTTACTCAAGCCATATTTTACTAGATGACTGTCACTTCTACTTGAGTAATTTTCTGTTAAAGTATCTTTACTTTTACTCAAGTATGACAATTGCATACATTCTCCACCACTGCATGGTGACTACAAACACATGCGTGGTGACTGGTTCTTGTAAAAAGTGAAATATTTCTGCTATATTGAAGCATTAGGTTCTAGCTGAGTGTTTCGGATCGGAGAGGAGGCAGAGTGCGTTTCTGAATAAATGGGCCTGCTGGGAGCATATGTGGCGACATTATTATAGGACGACATGGGAGAATGATGATCCGCAGTAGACAGCGTATCTCAGTGTCCAAAGTAAAAAATATTGTGCCATTCTAGACCTAATAAACTATCGGGAGTAGACCCACAACTGAACCAAATGGAATGAAACATTCAAAACACAGGGATTCCTCCTTTGGGCTCCTGAGTTGCGCAGCGGCACAAGGTACTGCATCTCAGTGCTAGAGGTGTCACTACAGACACCCTGGTTCGAATCCAGGCTCTATCACAACCGGCTGTGATTGGGAGTCCCATAAGGCAGTGCACAATTGGCCCAGCGTCGTCCGGGTTTGGCTGGAGTAGACCGTCATTGTAAATAAGAATTTGTTCTTAAGTGGCTTGCCTAGAAAAATTTAAATAAATTGTTCTTGTGGATTTATTTTGAAAATTGCTGCAGCTTTGAATGATTTCATGTGTGGTATGATTGATACTACGCCTATTTCATATTGTGACAAACGATCCGCCGAACCCTATTGTTACTATGAATGGTGGATAGAGGGCAGGTTAGAGATTGAGACTGGTAGACTATATTGACCTGTGGTATAGTTAGCGTGCAGAAAAGCATAATGCTTAAGGGAAGCACCAAAACACCTTGATAGAGGAGGTGCATGCAAGCAGATGAGGAAATTTGGCTGGAAGAAGTGATGTAGTACAACCTGCTAAAGGGCAAACGTCTTAGCTGTCTCCCTGCACAGACATGCAATTTAGAGACGATTTGTTTAGAGTCTATTTGCACTGACTACCCACACATCCAACTCTTACACACGCACACGTACGCACGCACGCTCACACACACAGCTGCAATTCTATTTTATACTATTTATTCCACTGCGTGACCAAGTCACTACCCACTTTATTTTTGTAAAAACAGTGTAATACAGTCCATTATTACTACCTCTCCTATTAGGTTTACATTACATTTGAGTCATTTAGCAGACGCTCTTATCCAGAGCAACGTACAGGAGCAATTAGGGTGAAGTTCCTTGCTTAAGGGCACATTGACAGATTTTTCACCTAGTCAGCTCGGGGATTTGAACTAACGCTCTTAACCACTAGGCTACCCGCCGCTCTATTTTCCTAGACAAATGTTTTCTAAACTGTCATTTGCAATTGGATTGGAACTGGTGGTCAGATTATATAAAAACATGGCTCTTTGACCACGCACAACAGTGTTGGTGTCGAGATGAGAATGTATACGCGGAAAATAACCCCATACCTACTGTAAATTCACTAGGTACAGACCACACCTTCAACATAATGCATAATGATAGTTGAAAGCAGGAAAGTTTACATGGTATGAATGCAGAATTATGTTTGAACGAGGTTGTATGATTGTTAGGTGGTTGTAAAATAGTTAGGTGGTTGTAAAATAGAAAACTCTTGGTCGGTGTCGTCAGAGGTGGTGTTGCGGGATGAGAGGAAGACTGGATGGTTGATGAAGCATGATGGTTTGGGATGGTTAAGGCATTGTGATGTTCGGGGAGGATGGTTGCTTGGTCGTCACAGGATCGGGAAGGAGAGATGAAGACTGAGCGTTGAGGTGGGAGTCCTGGTGGTCTTTGCTTCTCAGAGCAGAGTTAATACCCTTTATGGATCCTGGAAAAACAGGGATGAAGGGAGGATACAGGGGTGGTGGAGGGATGTGAAATGCAACAACAGATTATGATAACAGCAACTGGATAGGGCGAACAGCTTTTAAGACATGAAGGTCAGTCAATATGGAACATTTTAATAACTTTTTCATTTTCTTCAAGTGCAGTCGCAACAACCATCAAGCACTATGATGAAACTGGCTCTCATGAGGACCGCCACAGGAAAGGAAAACCCAGAGTTACCTCTGTTTCTTCACAGAGTTAAAGTAACAGACCCATCTCAACATCAACTGTTCAGAGGAGACTACGTGAATCATGGTTGAATTGCTGGAAAGAAACCACTACTAAAAGATACCAATAAGAAGAAGAGACTTGCTTTGGCCAAGAAACATGAGCAATGGACATTAGACCCGTGGAAATCTGTCCTTTGTTCTGATGAGTCCAAATTGGCGATTTCTGCTTCCAACCGCCGTCTTTGTGAGACGCAGAGTAGGTGAATGCATGTGTGGTTCCCTATGTGAAGCATGGAGGAGGAGGTGTGAAGATGTGGGGGTGCTTTGCTGGTGACACTGTCAGAAATGCATTTAGAATTCAAGGCACACGTAAACAGCATGGCTACCACAGCATTCTGCATTAATATGCCATTCCATCTGGTTTGTTCTTAATGGGACTATCATTTGCTGTGTAAGGGCTATTTTACTAAGAAGGAGAGTGATGGAGTTCTGCATCAAATGACCTGGCCTCCACAATCACCCGACCTCAACCCAACTGAGATGATTTGGGATGTGTTGGACCTCAGAGAGAAGGAAAGGCAGCCAACAAGAGCTCAACATATGTGGGAACTCTTTCAAGACTGTTGGAAAAGCATTCCAGGTGAAGCTGGTCGAGAGAAAGCCAAGAGTGTGCAAAGCTGTCATCAAGGCAAAGGGTGGTTACTTTGAAGAGTCTCAAATATAAAATATATTTTGATTTGATGAACACATTTTTGTCATGGTGGCAGAGACCGTCCAAGAGACATTAACAACACCCAGTTGTGTCCAATGTACTCATTATGATTTCCCTCTTCAAAGAGGTGTGTTTTCTGTTGTCCTTTGCAGAATCTTGAACTGTTTACCGTGTGCGTTCGTTTCCTGAGTGAGTTTTCGAGACTTGTGATCCTGTGGCTATCGTTTCTCAGTGAAGTTCATCCTTAACCGAGGATTCCTCATCTGGTTTCTTCTCTGCACCTGGGTCCAACCTTGCCACAGCAAGCTTCTGCCCAAACATGGACACAGCAGAGGTCACCCAGAACAAGAAGGTTGTAATCCACCAAAGAGGCACTGCTGGGGTGGCAGCAGGAACAACTCTCCAAAATATCAGAGACCCTCCGTGCACTCACTGTCTCCCTCCAACCGCAGTACAGCCTCAACCCAGGAGGAGCATGAGTCTTCGACCATCAGTCGGCGGACGAGAAGTTGACAAATGTTGGGATTAAGTGTGTTAAAATCTTCATAGAAGTCACAGAGGGACATGTTGAAATGCAAAATTTCTGCACTTTAGCAAGTCTTTAGTCATATAAAAAATCGGATTGATTGAATTTTCAATGTGGTCTATATTAAAGGTCAATTCGTTTAATATAACAGGCTTTTAAAATGCAATATCTGTTCCCAATTTCTATGTGAAATATCAAAGGCACGCAAAAGGTCCTCATTTCATGGAATGAGCCTCCTAATCATAGTAATATATAATAACGAGGAAAAGAGGGATGTTTTGCCCACACCTGCCCTCCCCCCGGCTATTCCTCGGTCTTAGGGGAGTCTGAGTGTGCGGCACACGCCGAGCAGGATCTGTTGATTCACACAACCCCCTCAAACACACATACGCCTACACACATTCACACACACGCACACACACGCACGCACACACACACACACGCACGCAAGCACACGCACACACACACACACACACACACACACACACACACACACACACACACACACACACACACACACACACACACACACACACACACACACACACACACACACACACACACACACACACACACACACACACACACACACACAAGAAGATCAGATATGCTTTCACCTCAGGTATCTATTCTATTACCTTCACCCCTGTCTGGCCTTGTTTACCACAATTCAACCCTTTCACCTCAGGTATCTATTCTATTACCTTCACCCCTGTCTGTCCTTGTTTACCACAATTTAACCCTTTCACCTCAGGTATCTATCTATTCTATTACCTTCACCCTTGTCTGTCCTTGTTTACCACAATTCAACCCTTTCACCTCAGTTATCTATTCTATTACCTTCAGCCCTGTCTGTCCTTGTTTACCACAATTCTACCCTTTAACCTCAGGTATCTATTCTATTAACTTCACCCCTGTCTGTCCTTGTTTACCACAATTCAACCCTTTCTTGTAAAATAATAAATAGGACACATATGTGAGAAGGAAGTGTGTGTGTTTACAGTAGCAGCATAGCTCTCTCTCAGGGAAAGGTGAGGTGACAGACCGCTCCTCCCCTTAGTCGATACCACCACCTGCCGCTTAATGCTCCCACCGCACGCAAGCCAGTTGTCATGGAAACAAGAGGATATGATGTGTTTTTTGGGGGGTGGAGGGTGTGTGTGTGTGTGTGTGTGTGTGTGTGTGTGTGTGTGTGTGTGTGTGTGTGTGTGTGTGTGTGTGTGTGTGTGTGTGTGTGTGTGTGTGTGTGTGTGTGTGTGTGTGTGTGTGTGTTTGTGTGTGTGTGCCTGTAGAAGTGGGGGTTTAATTCGACACACCTTATGAAATGGGACTCATGTTAAAAACATTTTGATATGGTAAAGAATTATGAGAAAAATATGATATTGCCTGTAATACCATGTAGCTGTAACTCACATATGAACACATGGTTCGGTCCCTTTTAGGGTACATGTGCGGATAATATAGTATAATGTCTTTTTGTAACCAATATTTTGAATATAAAAGGTACAATCATTGGAGGCGTGGCTGTGTGGCTTTGACTTAGTTATTTTTGGTAAAGAGAAGAGGTACGTTTTGACATTGAAAAGGAACAAACAGCTTTGTCATTGTGGTGGTTCCCTAAAAAGGCTAATTTGTACCTTTTGGCTCTCAAGGTACGAACTGCAAGGGTTTTATGTACCTAAAACAAATGGTAAATGGATGTCCCTTACAGGGTACTTTTAAGTCCAATTCGGTAAAAAAAAAAATCAGTGTCACACATCTGCTGATGCAATGCATGCTATAGTATAACACACATATACAATATGCATTGTTCCCTAAACCCAGCAGATTGTCTGTACTTTTCAGGACAAATGTGAGTGTGTAAACATCTCAAACAATACAGTTATGCCTGGACATGACATCATATATTATCCTAACTCAACTCTATATTCTTTAATGTACAGTATTGTGTTTGCCTTTGTGAAGCAGAACTATTTCAATGTGTGAAGTGCTCTCATCCTCTCTGTGGGATGATAGAGGTGATTCTCTTGTTTCTAGAAACAACAACAACAGAGTACCATTCCTACATTCATCCCTTGTGCCTTTCACATCATTATCAACCCTTCTCCCCCAGGTGTCTTCCCTCATCACACTGCCATACATTCTGTTTGAGAGAGACATTCAAAAACGGAAATACTGGTTGCCTCAGTAGTGTGTGTGTGTGTGTGTGTGTGTGTGTGTGTGTGTGTGTGTGTGTGTGTGTGTGTGTGTGTGTGTGTGTGTGTGTGTGTGTGTGTGTGTGTGTGTGTGTGTGTGTGTGTGTGTGTGTGTGTGTGTGTGTGTGTGTGTGTGTGTGTGTGTGTGTGTGTGTGTGTGTGTGTGTGTGTACACACGTGCACATCACTTGTTGTGTGTGAATTCTCTGTACCAGCAGATCTTGGGTAAACAGAGGCAGCACTGGTTTTAATTGCTGTGTTAATTGATAGGAAACAAAAACAGTCTAATTAGTGTGTGATGAGGCAGCTCAGTGACTCAGTGGACCTAATGATTCAACACAGCAACACCAGGCCTGCTAATGGACCACTCTCACTGTCATCTGCATATCAACAGAGAGGGGGGGGGGGGGAGAGAAGGGGGCGTTGCCCTTACAAAAAATACGTGACATTTGCAGTTTTCACACGTTGAACTTAAATGTTACATGAGAAACCATATTCACATGTAACACCATCTTTTCACGTGAGGTGAATAGCATGTTTTCTTTAATAGTTTTCTTTTTACAAACAAGGTAATAAGTTTATACCTTCAGAAAGTATTCACACCCTTTGAATTATTTCACATTAAATATATATTTTTCTACACACAATAAATAGCCCATAATGACGAAGTCAAAACATGTATTTAGACATTTTTGCAAATTTATGGAAAATTAAATACAGAAATATCTCTTTTACATAAAAATGTAAGTACCAACGCATATTTTCAACTGGTTGGATTACCGAACTTTGGTTCCGTTCCCCATCTTTTGATGTCACCAGACTCTCCATGTTAACAAAGGGATTTTCAATAGTCACATCGGTAGAGTAGAGAGAGGAAAAAGAGGAAAGGTATTTATGAGGGACATAAACCTCCCGCATCAAGCCAACGTCATGACAACAGCCACTCCCCATATGATTTAGCAGAGCTTGAGAAAATCTGCAAGGAATAATGGGAGTAAATCCCCAAATCCAGATGTGCAAAGCTCATACAGATATACCCAAGTCGACTCAAAGCTGTTACCGCCGCCAAAGGTGCTTCTACAAAGTATTGAGTCAAGGGGTTAATGAATATGTTCTCAGATCAGTTGTTGTCTGAGACATTATTACTAATGACAGGATGACATAAACTGTATCTTGGAAAGTCGACACATTCTAGTTATCAGACAGATTCACATGGAATTGTTGTGCAATTTAAATGTTTAAATATGAAACTATTTGTGAAAAGAGGAAATGTAATTTTAGCTTCTTAATGAGAGAACGGTTTGTCAGAAGAACACCACTCTGCTCACTCAGAGGCCCCGCCCAAGAGAACAGACACTGGGTGTAAACTATGAAACACGGCCCTCTCTCCCAATACTATATAAGACCCTTGACGAAAATGTAACTTTCTGTTCCGAGGACGTTAGGGCGACGGTCCTACGTTAAAAGGGCTCAGATAATTACCTGCTCCAAGGACGTTAGGGCGACGGTCCTACGTTAAAAGGGCTCAGATAATAACCTGTTCCGAGGACGTTAGGGCAAGGGTCCTACGTTAAAAGGGCTCAGATAATAACCTGTTCCGAGGACATTGGGGTGACGGTCCTACGTTAAAAGGGCTCAGATAATAACTGCTACAAGGACGTTAGGGCCACGGTCCTACGTTAAAAGGGCTCAGATAATAACCTGTTCAGAGGACATTGGGGTGACGGTCCTACGTTAAAAGGGCTCAGATATTTCCTGGACGTGTGGACTTGAGACGTTGAAAGAACAACAACCTACACAACTAAGCCAACCTTAGAGAACCTAACGAAATTACCATCAAATTTCAATGTGAAGGTGACGACCTACACGCCAGAAGGATGAATTTCGACTATACGAGCCAGAATATAGCATGAGTTTAAAGTATGGCAACTTGGTATGAACTTTGAACTCTTATTCACTAAAAAATTGCTACCCCCTCCACCCGCTAAATGTGGGCTAGGAGAGGATGGACAGAGTATCCAATCTACCACGCTCCAGTTCACCAAGATAAATTATTCAAAGGACAAACCGGCCTTCCATCGACGACCAATCTACCGAAGCACAGCTCAGAGTAAATATTTATTGCATTCTCCTTTTGAAATGGCCGGTAATTACGAATGCATAAGATACTGTATTAACGATAGCATAGCTTCTCCCTTTGTTACTCAGTCTTCCCGCTCTTTCACTCAAACCCACTCCCCCCCTTTACTTTGTGTAACCAGCTATATCGGATCCGTTCACCAGGTCCATCAATGTATGATTCATTCTGTGTATATGTAATTCTGTGTGATTAGTTAGGTATTTAGTAGATAAATAATTAAACCAAATTTTGTATTGCTGATTCAACTTGTTAGCCAGGGTTCGTGAAGATAACCAAGAATTTGCAACTTTCAGATGAGACTAAATAAGGTGAGGATTAAATACTGATGTAAGAAATAACCAGGTATTTAAGAGTTTATTCGGAAGATTACATTTTACATTACATTTAAGTCATTTAGCAGACGCTCTTATCCAGAGCGACTTACAAATTGGTGCATTCACCTTATGACATCCAGTGGAACAGCCACTTTACAATAGTGCATCTAAATCTTTTAAGGGGGGGGTGAGAAGGATTACTTTATCCTATCCTAGGTATTCCTTAAAGAGGTGGGGTTTCAGGTGTCTCCGGAAGGTGGTGATTGACTCCGCTGTCCTGGCGTTGTGAGGGAGTTTGTTCCACCATTGGGGGGCCAGAGCAGCGAACAGTTTTGACTGGGCTGAGCGGGAACTGTACTTCCTCAGTGGTAGGGAGGCGAGCAGGCCAGAGGTGGATGAAAGCAGTGCCCTTGTTTGGGTGTAGGGCCTGATCAGAGCCTGGAGGTACTGAGGTGTCGTTCCCCTCACAGCTCCGTAGGCAAGCACCATGGTCTTGTAGCGGATGCGAGCTTCAACTGGAAGCCAGTGGAGAGAGCGGAGGAGCGGGGTGACGTGAGAGAACTTGGGAAGGTTGAGCACCAGACGGGCTGCGGCGTTCTGGATGAGTTGTAGGGATTTAATGGCACAGGCAGGGAGACCAGCCAACAGCGAGGTGCAGTAATCCAGACGGGAGATGACAAGTGCCTGGATTAGGACCTGCGCCACTTCCTGTGTGAGGCAGGGTCGTACTCTGCGGATGTTGTAGAGCATGAACCTACAGGAACGGGCCACCGCCTTGATGTTAGTTGAGAACGACAGGGTGTTGTCCAGGATCATGCCAAGGTTCTTAGCGCTCAGGGAGGAGGACACAATGGAGTTGTCAACCGTGATGGCGAGATCATGGAACGGGCAGTCCTTCCCCGGGAGGAAGAGCAGTTCCGTCTTGCCGAGGTTCAGCTTGAGGTGGTGATCCGTCATCCACACTGATATGTCTGCCAGACATGCAGAGATGCGATTCGCCACCTGGTCATCAGAAGGGGGAAAGGAGAAGATTAATTGTGTGTCGTCTGCATAGCAATGATAGGAGAGACCATGTGAGGTTATGACAGAGCCAAGTGACTTGGTGTATAGCGAGAATAGGAGAGGGCCTAGAACAGAGCCCTGGGGGACACCAGTGGTGAGAGCGCGTGGTGAGGAGACAGATTCTCGCCACGCCACCTGGTAGGAGCGACCTGTCAGGTAGGACGCAATCCAAGCGTGGGCCGCGCCGGAGATGCCCAACTCGGAGAGGGTGGAGAGGAGGATCTGATGGTTCACAGTATCGAAGGCAGCCGATAGGTCTAGAAGGATGAGAGCAGAGGAGAGAGAGTTAGCTTTAGCAGTGCGGAGCGCCTCCGTGATACAGAGAAGAGCAGTCTCAGTTGAATGACTAGTCTTTAAACCTGACTGATTTGGATCAAGAAGGTCATTCTGAGAGAGATAGCGGGAGAGCTGGTCAAGAACGGCACGTTCAAGAGTTTTGGAGAGAAAAGAAAGAAGGGATACTGGTCTGTAGTTGTTGACATCGGAGGGATCGAGTGTAGGTTTTTTCAGAAGGGGTGCAACTCTCGCTCTCTTGAAGACGGAAGGGACGTAGCCAGCGGTCAGGGATGAGTTGATGAGCGAGGTGAGGTAGGGGAGAATGTCTCTGGAAATGGTCTGGAGAAGAGAGGAGGGGATAGGGTCAAGCGGGCAGGTTGTTGGGCGGCCGGCCGTCACAAGACGCGAGATTTCATCTGGAGAGAGAGGGGAGAAAGAGGTCAGTGCACAGGGTAGGGCAGTGTGAGCAGAACCAGCGGTGTCGTTTGACTTAGCAAACGAGGATCGGATGTCGTCGACCTTCTTTTCAAAATGGTTGACGAAGTCATCTGCAGAGAGGGAGGAGGGGGGGAGGGGGAGGAGGATTCAGGAGAGAGGAGAAGGTGGCAAAGAGCTTCCTAGGGTTAGAGGCAGATGCTTGGAATTTAGAGTGGTAGAAAGTGGCTTTAGCAGCAGAGACAGAGGAGGAAAATGTAGAGAGGAGGGAGTGAAAGGATGCCAGGTCCGCAGGGAGGCGAGTTTTCCTCCATTTCCGCTCGGCTGCCCGCAGCCCTGTTCTGTGAGCTCTCATTGAGTCGTCGAGCCACGGAGCGGGAGGGGAGGACCGAGCCGGCCTGGAGGATAGGGGACATAGAGAGTCAAAGGATGCAGAAAGGGAGGAGAGGAGGGTTGAGGAGGCAGAATCAGGAGAAAGGTTGGAGAAGGTTTGAGCAGAGGGAAGAGATGATAGGATGGAAGAGGAGAGAGTAGCGGGGGAGAGAGAGCGGAGGTTGGGACGGCGCGATACCATCCGAGTAGGGGCAGTGTGGGAAGTGTTGGATGAGAGCGAGAGGGAAAAGGATACAAGGTAGTGGTCGGAGACTTTGAGGGGAGTTGCAATGAGGTTAGTGGAAGAACAGCATCTAGTCAAGATGAGGTTGAGCGTATTGCCTGCCTTGTGAGTAGGGGGGGAAGGTGAGAGGGTGAGGTCAAAAGAGGAGAGGAGTGGATAGAAGGAGGCAGAGAGGAATGAGTCAAAGGTAGACGTGGGGAGGTTAAAGTCGCCCAGAACTGTGAGAGGAGAGCCGTCCTCAGGAAAGGAGCTTATCAAGGCATCAAGCTCATTGATGAACTCTCCGAGGGAACCTGGAGGGCGATAAATGATAAGGATGTTAAGCTTGAAAGGGCTGGTAACTGTGACAGCATGGAATTCAAAGGAGGCGATAGACAGATGGGTAAGGGGAGAAAGAGAGAATGACCACTTGGGAGAGATGAGGATCCCGGTGCCACCACCCCGCTGACCAGAAGCTCTCGGGGTGTGCGAGAACACGTGGGCGGACGAAGAGAGAGCAGTCGGAGTAGCAGTGTTATCTGTGGTGATCCATGTTTCCGTCGGTGCCAAGAAGTCGAGGGACTGAGATGAACTCTGCCTTGTTGGCCGCAGATCGGCAGTTCCAGAGGCTACCGGAGACCTGGAACTCCACGTGGGTCGTGCGCGCTGGGACCACCAGATTAGGGTGGCCGCGGCCACGCGGTGTGGAGCGTTTGTATGGTCTGTGCAGAGGGGAGACAACAGGGATAGACAGACACATAGTTGACAGGCTACAGAAGAGGCTACGCTAATGCAAAGGAGATTAGAATGACAAGTGGACTACACGTCTCGAATGTTAAGAAAGTTAAGCTTACGTAGCAAGAATCTTATTGACTAAAATTATTAAAATGATACAGTACTGCTGAAGTAGGCTAGCTGGCAGTGGCTGCGTTGTTGACTTTGTAGGCTAGCTGGCAGTGGCTGCGTTGTTGACACTACACTAATCAAGTCGTTCTGTTGAGTGTAATAGTTTCTACAGTGCTGCTATTCGGGGGCTAGCTGGCTAGCTAGCAGTGTTGATTACGTTACGTTGCGTTAAAAGAACGACAATAGCTGGCTAGCTAACCTACAAAATCGCTCTAGACTACACAATTATCTTTGATACAAAGACGGCTATGTAGCTAGCTATGTAGCTAGCTATGATCAAACAAATCAAACCGTTGTACTGTAATGAAATTAAATGAAAATGTGATACTACCTGTGGAGCGAAGCGGAATGCGACCGGGTTGTTGAGTTCTATTCGGTAGACGTTGGCTAGCTGTTGGCTAGCTAGCAGTGTCTCCTACGTTAAGGACGACAAATAGCTGGCTAGCTAACCTCGGTAAATTAAGATAATCACTCTAAGACTACACACTCTAAACTACACAATTATCTTGGATACGAAGACAGCAAAGACAACTATGTAGCTAGCTAACACTACACTAATCAAGTCGTTCAGTTGAGTGTAATAGTTTCTACAGTGCTGCTATTCGGTAGACGGTGGACGTTTGCTAGCTGGCTAGCTGCTGGGCAGATAGTAGTGTGGACTACGTTAGGACGACGAAATACGATAATTACGCAATTATCTTTGATACAAGGACGTTATGTAGCAAGCTAAGAAGAAATTGCTAAGATTAGACAAATCAAACCGTACTATAATGAAATGTAATGAAATGTAATGAAAAGTTACACTACCTGCGGACCGAAGTGGGGATGCGATAACAGCTCTATAAACATTATTTCGTGGTGCCCCGACTTTCTAGTTAATTATTTACCTGATTAGCTTAATCAGGTAATATTAATTACGGAGAAATTATTTTATAGAATAGCATGTCATTTCACTTAATCCGGCATAGCCAAAGACACGACATTGTGAACAGCAATCTTCAAGTCTTTCCACAGATTGTCAATGCGATTCAAGCCTGAGCTTTTGCTGGGCCACTCATAGATTTTCAGCATACTTATAGTGAATGGCACTCAACATGTACTGCACCGACATGAATGACTGATGATTGGTTGAACGAAATTGATAATAAGGAGATTGTGGGAGCTGTACTGTTATATTTCATTTGTTACGGATACCAGTATCCTGTGTGTGTATCCTGTGTGTGTGTGTGTGTATCCTGTGTTCTTTTCTCTCCTTCTCCCCTCACAGGTGAAAATCATCACTCCCCAATCAGTCACCAATGCAATCATCAATCAGAAGACACACCTCCTCCTGTTTCCTACCCTATCACAGTTCCTTTCCCTTGGTTTAAAAACCCTGTCCGTTGTTTGCTCTAGAGCTCAATCTCACTGTAAATGCCATGTCTGTAGTTCTCTGTGGTTCACTCTCTCTTTGTGTATTGACCGATCTTTTGTTTGAGCACCTCCATAGCACTTTGTCATCACCTGTGAGTATTGTTTTTGGTTATGGTGTTTGTTTGCTGGTGGGAAAAGGGGAAACAAGACAAGTCGCCCATGGGCATACACTACCCGTAGGTAAACTTTGTTAAATACCCTAGTTAGAACTGGGTGGACCACCCACTGTATTTTTGGTTAGTTAGCTGGTGTTGAAATAGGCTAGTCTAGCTTAGGGGTGTTTTTGAATACTTATTATTTCTTTCCTTGGGTCCAGCTCAGCTCTCCAGGCCCTCTACTCTTTTCTATTTGTACCACTGACCTGCCACTGGCATTAAACAAAGCATGTGTCCATTTATGCTGATTATTCAACTACATAATCAGCAACCACAGCTAATGAAGTGATTGAAACCCTTAAAGAGTTGCAGTCTGTTTTGGAATGGATGGCCAGTATTACACTGCTATTGAACATCTCTAAAAATAAGTGTATTGTATTTGGTACAAATCATTCCCTACGTTCTAGACCTCAGCTGAAGGTATAGTGTGCTGTGAATGATGTGAATCGTCCTGACATTGCTCTTGAAAATATTTATATATTCTTATTTCCATTCCTTTACTTAGGTGTGTGTATTGGGTATATGTTGTGAAACTTAGATATTTCTTGTTAGATATTTATGCACTGTCGGAGCTAGAAACACAAATATTTCGCTACACCCGCAATAACATCTACTAAACATGTGTATGTGACCAATAACATTTGATTTGCTTTGACCCCACCAGACATGCCACCAGGGGTCTTTTCACAGTCACCAGATCCAGAACAAATTCATCTGCTAAACATTTGCATGTGACCAATAACATTTGCGATTACAGCCTTGAGTCTTTTTTGCTATGACGCTACAAGCTTGGCACAACTGTATTTGGGGAGTTTCTCCCATTCTTCTTTGCAGATTCTCTCAAGCTCTGCCAGGTTGGATGGGGAGCATCACTGCAGAAATGTTTGATCGGGTTCATGTCCGGGCTCTGGCTGGGCCACTCAAGGACATTCAGAGATTTGTTATGTTGCAACTCCTATCGTGTGCTGAGGTCGTTGTCCTGTTGGAAGGTGAACCTTCGCCCCAGTCTGAGGTCCTGAGCTCTCTTGAGCAGGTTTTCATCAAGGATCTCTCTGTACTTTGCTCCATTCATCTTTCCCTTGATCCTGACTCGTCTCCCAGTCCCTGCCGCTGAAAAACAGCCACACAGCATGATGCTGTCACCACCATGCTTCACTGTACGGATGGTGTCAGGATTCCTCCAGATTTGATGCTTGGCATTCAGGCCAAAGAGTTCAATCTTGGCTTTATCAGACCAGAGAATCTTATTTCTCATGGTCTGAGAGTCCTTTAGGTGCCTTTTGGCAAACTCCAAGTGGGATGTCATGTGCCTTTTACAGAGGAGTGGCTGGCCACTCTACCATAAAGACCTGATTGGTGGAGTGCTGCAGAGATGGTTGTCCTTCTGGAAGGTTCTCCCATCTCCACAGGGAGACCATCAGGTTCTTGGCCACCTCCCTGACCATGACCTTTCTCCCCGGATTGCTCAGTTTGGTCGGGTGGCCAACTCTCTGAAGATTTTTGGTTGTTACAAACTTCTTCAATTTAAGGCCACTGTGTTCTTGCGGACCTTCAATGCTTCAGACATTTTTTGGTAACTTTCCCAGATCTGTGCCTCGGCACAATCCTGTCTCTGAGCTCTATGGACAATTCCTTAGACCTCATGGCACGGTTTTTGCTCTGACATGTGTGGTGGAAATGACAAAATTACGTTATTCACATTACTTAATATTAGAATTTATTCTTATATTTGTACTTTCACATTCTGTCTGTTCTAAGAGGAGCCTCTGAGGCTTAACGCTGAAAGTCTATTTACGATGCCTTGGTGACAACCTAAATACGGCATTCCATGATTAGTGTCTGTGTGAAATGTTGGCCTGTCTGCCAGTGCCAGGCCTGTCTGCCAGTGCCGTCCCTCCAGTTTATTTCTCCCACATTGCAGATGAACACTGGACTTAATAATTAGAGAGAAGGACCTAGTGTCCTATGTTACATTAGTATTTCTGTATAAACAAGCAGTAAATGACAACCTGGCGAAATGTAAATCTTGCTGTCTGTTGCTTGATAGCACAATGTGCCTTTGTATAATTCTGCTATAAAATGCTCTGGCTCAGTTCTGCTCGTTGGGCTCTCAACGATTACCAATGGGTGGTCGTTGACTAGCTTCATTATTACGATAATAAAGATTGATTGTTTGCAGTGGCGATTTAAGTACATCTTGGTGGGGCAAAAAAAGTTGCATGCCAGCAAAGCTACTTCACAACACTAAACAGTATATTAATTGCACTATAACGGTGACAGACGGTGCCCACAAACTGTTAGGGCCTACATAGAGTCCCAACAGCAGTCCAAACACTTTACCACTACTACACCTGGCTATCAGCAGAACCTTGTCTGGCAGCGAAACAGTTTATTCAGCCTCATTTACTGCCTTTAAAAAAACAAATGTGGTTTCTACTGACAATTGAGATGTACAAACTATGGCATAAGGGGACGACGAACAGGGCAAAAGGCCATCCGTAATTTCGATTGAGACATTAATGAGCGAGCGACGACGGACAGTCAATATAACTATTTTGGAATGTACAGCGACAGAATTCAGAACATGGTCCTTTCTTACAGTGTTCTCTCTCTGTACTCCAAGTCAGAACCGTAGGATAAATAAAGGGCGCAGATAATGAAAGCTCTTACAATATTAGATTACATTTCTCTAAAACAGCTTATAGGCTACATGTACACCACCAAGTTAGAACAGTAGGCGTAATTAAGAGGTGAAAAGAGACCAAATTATTAGGGTGAGGCACATTGAACGCCGTTTTTGTCTTTACGTGTCAAAGAATAATTTGAAACATCAAATAACAGAATTCTATTATATAATGTTGTGTGTGTGTGCTGAATTTGCACGTGCGAGGCAAACGCCACGACTACTATCAGTAGCACTGCCAAAGCTGTTCAAAAAAAAGTCTGCAAACAATCACACACCGGACACGTGTTTACAATACCTCGTTGGTGGAAATAGATCAAATAATTAGGTTGAGGCACATGGGCTTACTACACAACATACACTTAGTATTACTTTCTTAGCTACAGTATACATATCTCCCTCCCATATTATATCATTTACGAAGCAGCATACAAGACATTGTTGGACTCACTTTGCTCACTTAAACAGGAAGGTGGTGCAGTGGTCCTTTGTTGGCAAATTTTGTCACCAAACTTTGTCATCAAAGTCCGTAATTCTATGGATTTATGGTGGGAACTCAGAACAAAAATCACACAGCCACTGATTCCTTCCAAACCATTCATTGTTGTGTAATGTTTATGGCCGATGAGCACCGACACGTTTTATCTATAAATTCTCTTCATTATTTCTCTTCATATGAGAAGGATTAAAAAGGATATGCCATTAGATTGTATACTTGATTCATGATGACTGCTATCTAAGATTTTGAAAGTATTATGTTGACATCAGTCCAATCAAAGCTACAGTGGGGCAAAAAAGTATTTAGTCAGCCAGTAATTGTGAAAGTTCTCCCACTTAAAAAGATGAGAGGCCTGTAATTTTCATCATAGGTGCACTTCAACTATGACAGACAAAAAACAAATCCAACACATTGTAGGATTTTTAATGAATTTATTTGCAAATTATGGTGGAAAATAAGTATTTGGTCAATAATAAGCGAACATAGACCAGCAGAAGAATTCAGTTTGAGTCATCAGTCAATGCCGATGACAGCTATTAAAAGGGACGAGGTTATTTGAGACTGCGTTTTAGATGTTTTACAGTAAGCTTTATAATTCTGAATGTATCTTGTAGCTAGCATCAGTGCTATGGGGGCACAGTGGAGCTGCTCGCGCTCGTGTCATGCCACATGTGTTAATGGCTAGCTAGCAAGTGGCAACACTGTCAAGCAAAACACATTGCTTGGATTGTGTAGAGCAGGGCACTCTAACCCTGTTCCTGGAGAGCTACATGTTGCAATTGCAATTTTAACATTTTTTGTGATATTATTTTGACGTGGTCCTATTTGTACAACTCGGAGCAGTTGACCGACTCAATGTGAATTTAAAAAAACCCTAAATACATCTATGCTCCCATTTGCCCATGTTTCTTGGAGATCCTTTGAATGGTAAAATGTTGTGATACTCAACTCATCCTGAAGCACAAGCACATTCATTCATAACATAATTCATTTAATAACACCTCAATTGAATGTCACTTAAAGCTAGAATCCTTAGTTGCAACATCCATCTTTGAACTTATAAATTAATGCTATATGTACCTATTGATTCTTAAATAATATAACTAGCAAATGCCTTATGAGCTTAGTTCAACTGTCATACCCCATCAGAACCCAAAATATAAGCTTGTTTACTCCAATGTTTGTGGACAAAATATAGACTCAAAACATGGTTAAAACTAAAATGTTGATATCATGGATGAATGGTGAGAGTGGTGACATTTCTCCAGGCCCATTCCTCACCTTTTCACCAAAACAGAGGTGGTGTGACCACTTTGTTATTCACACTCTGTAAAGGCATATGGCATGGGTGTCATGCAGACTGTGTAATAGCAGTTATTAGGGCATATGACAACAGCATGAAAAGTCATCTACAGGTAACTGCCAAAAATGAAGGAAACACCAACATAAAGTGTCTCTGAAGACGTGGATGTCGATTAAGGCAGCCCCCCGCACCTCTGATTCAGAGGGGTTGGGTTAAATGCGGAAGACACATTTCAGTTGAATGCATTCAGTTGTACAACTGACTATGTATCCCCCTTTCCCTTTCCTTTAATTGGGCGTTGGACAACCACAAGCCAGAACACTTTCAATGCACCTTGGCATAGATTCTACAAGTGTATGGAACTCTATTGGAGGGATTCGACACCAATCTTCCATGAGATCTGGTGACTGAGATGGCCATGGCATATGGTTTACATCGTTTTCATGCTCATCAAATCAATGACCAGTCACCAGTCAGCATTGTCATCCTATGGAGGTATATCCATGGTAACCAAATAATGGCCTGCCCAGAAGTTTTATACATGACCCTAAGCATGATGGGATGTTAATTGCTTAATTAACTCAGGTTCCACACCTGTGTGGAAGCACCTGCTTTAAATATACTTTTTATCCCTTATTTACTCAAGTGTTTCCTTTATGCACACATGACTGTAAGTCGCTTTGGATAAAAGCGTCTGCTAAATGGCATATATTATTTATTATTATAATATTATTTATTTTGGCAGTTACCTGTATGTAACACCCACTATTTAAAACTACTTATAACAGCTGATAACATATGTTTTTTTATTTTACCTTTATTTTGCTAGGCAAGTAAGTTAAGAACAAATTCTTATTTTCAATGACGGCCTAGGAACAGTGGGTTAACTGCCTGTTCAGGGGCAGAATGACAGATTTGTAACTTGTCAGCTCAGGGATTTGAACTTGCAACCTTTCAGTTACTAGTCCAACGCTCTAACCACTAGGCTACCCTGCCGCCCCTATAATTAAGCAATTTAAGAAGATCTAGTGTCAGTGCTTTTACACACAAAGTAACATAGTGGGTAAAAGAACAGCAGGTTTGTAGCCACTTATGAACCTTTTTAGTTGTATGTTTTTATTGCTGTTTTTACAACTCATACAATACATACTTTAAAATGATTTGTTAATAAATTGTATGTTTGAGACAGGGGGGAGAGAGGAGAAAGAGACGCCTAGAGGTAGAGAGAGCTGCAACATTGCAACATTCCCTGAGGTGACTGAACAGAAAGTTAGTTTCTCTCTCTTTGAGTGCAAGTGGTTGGAGTGGCTGTGGAGTGAGCCAGGCTGGTATCATTGGTCCAAGTCATGTTTTTTATCATGTAATTTACCTCTAAAAAGAAAAGATTCCTGGAGCCTGGAGTATCCTTTAGGGGTTCTTCAAATTGAAACTGTGGAGGAACCCCTAAGTTCTTTAAAGAACCCCTTTTAATAGATCCTCAAAGAACATTTTGAACTACCCCCCCCAGTTATTATTATTAATAATAATATGCATAACAATAACACAATATTTTAGTTATCAGTGATAATTATGATTTTAGTGGAAAAGCAGAATTTTAAAAATCCAAATATACTTTTCATGACTTCCGCCGAAGTTGATCCCTCTTCTTGTTCGGACTGTGTTCAGCGACGTCACCGACCTTCCAGCAATCATTGATCCATTTTTTTATTTTCCATTGGTTTTGCCTTGTCTTCCATCACACCTGGTTCCAATCCCATCAATTACATGTTGTGTATTTAACCCTCTGTTTCCCATCATGTGTTTGTCGATGTGTAACGGCAGATCTCCTCTTCGTCTGAAGAGGAGTAAGGATCGGACCAAGATGCAGCGTGGTAAGTGTTCATGATTTAAGACCAATGAACACTCGAACAAAAACAATAAACGATAACGTGAAATCTACAAAAACCAAAACAGCACCGTGTGGCAACAAACACACACACGGAAACAAACACCAACAAACCAACAGTGAAACCCAGGCTACCTAAGTATGATTCTCAGAGACAACTAACGACACAAGCCTTTTACTGAGAACCATACTAGGCCGAAACAGAAACCAAACATAGAAAAACAAACAGCCTGCCCACCCCAACTCACACCCTGACCATACTAAATAAAGACAAAACTAAGGAAATAAAGGTCAGAACGTGACACGGTGATTGTGTTTGTGCAGGTTTGTCCTGGCGTGCGTAGGGTATTGTACCCACTTGTTATGTTTGTTATGTTTCCCGGTCAGTTTAAAAAAAATAAACTGTGCCGCTGGAAACACAGTTTTCTCTCCTGCGTCTGACTTCTCTGGTGCAGGTAACCACCCCCTTACAATATGAGGTAAACTCCCAGTGGAGCCCCAAGTCCAATGGGTCTGACTTCTCTGCTGCAGGTAACCACCCCCTTACAATATGAGGTAAACTCCTAGCGGAGCGCCAAGTCCAATGGGTCTGACTTCTCTGCTGCAGGTAACCACCCCCTGACAATATGAGGTAAACTCCCAGCGGAGGATTTGGATTTGTCCATCCGGTTGGATAACCTGCTGGTCACCCGCGGACGTCCAGAGGGGGCTCTGGATATTTTATCGACAGAGCATTAGCCATTAGTTTAGGGACCCCTATTTTTCCTATAGATAGGCCCTTCCCGGTACATGCAATATATAAGCGACCATTAGGGTCCGGGCTAATCAAGGAGGCCACCATCTCCTTGGCCATGGTTATGCAGGGGAATCATGAGGAGAGAGTCAGTCTGTGAGGAGAGAGTCAGTCTGTTTCTCATTGACTCTCTTACGTTTCTTGTGGTACTAGGCCTTCCTTGGTTGGCTCTGCATAACCCCACTATTTCCTGGCAACAGAGGGCTCTCAAGGGGTGGTCGCGAGAGTGCTCAGGGAGATGTGTAGGGGTTTCCGTTGGTGCTACCATGATGGAAAGTCCAGACCAGGTCTCCACCGTGCACATCACCCCAGAATATGCCGATTTGGCTCTCGCCTTCTGTAAAAAGGTGACTAAATTACCACCTCATCGACGGTGAGATTGTGCGATAAATCTCCTGGCAGATGCTGCGCTAACCAGGAGTCACATGTATCCCCTGTTGCAAGCGGAGACTGTGGCTATGGATACATATGTCTCTGAATCCCTACGTCAGGGGTACATTCGGCCCTCTACTTCATCTGCCTCCGAGTTTATTAAACACAAGGGACTCAGGGAGACAGAGGTGGGAAGGGGTGCTGGATGGAGGGGTGGCAGGGTGTATGTGTGTGTGTGTGTGTGTGTGTCAGACCTGGGTTCAAATACATTATTTTATATTTAAATACATATTTTCTGTGTATTTGGCTATTTTGAAATAATGTGGCCTGAATAACCTACTTCTATTGGAAGTATTTGAAAGTATGTTCAAATAATTTCCTTTAAAGAGGCTACTACTTGAAAGTATTTTCAAATACCAGGGTTAAATACATGGAAGTGTATTTGAGTACTTCCAAATACATTCCAATGCTAAACTACTTTTCTCTTCAATAAATATCTGAATACTTACTTCAAAATATCTGTCTAGGGGTGAAGGACAGAGGGTAAGGAGGTTTTAGGATGAGCTTGCCTAAAAAGGGGGGTGGAGAAGAGGGAGGTGCGAGAAGCAGACAACTTTAAAACCAGTCTCTCCAGCCATTCAGGGTCGACCATGTAATCAAAGAGTTTAAAAGCAATTACCTGGGAAAATTATAGCCGGCGATGAAGCTGAGTGGTTCACTATATAAAGCAGTGTGTAATTGAATGGATATTAATTGGTGAGGGGAACAATTAATTGGATTCATCCATACATTGAAGAACAAGGGGCTATACACTGTATACAAACAGAACACCTGCTCTTTTCATTACAAATCAAATCGTATTCATCACATGCACCTAATATAACCGGTGTAGACCTTACAGTGAAATGCTTACTTACAAGTCCTTAATAACCAACAATGTAGTTAAGAAAAATACCTAAAAAAATATAGAAAAGTAACAAATAATTAAAGAGCAGCAGTAAAATAACAATAGGGAGGATATATACAAGGGGTACCAGTACAGAGGCAATGTGCGGGGGCACCGGTTAGTCGAGGTAATATGTACATGTAGGTAGAGTTAATAAAGTGACTATAAATAGATAATAACAAGAGAGTAGCAGCAGTGTAAAAGTGGGGGGGGCAATGCAAATAGCCTGGGTAGCCATTTGATTAGATGTTCAGGAGTCTTATGTCTTGGGGGTCGAAGCTCGTGGACCTAGACTTGGCCCTCTGGTATTTTTAGGGCCCTCCACTGACACCGCCGGGTATAGAGGTCTTGGATGGCAGGAGGCTTGGCCTCAGTGATGTACTGGGACGTAAGCACTACCCTCTGTAGTGCCTTTGCGGTCAGATGCCAAGCAGTTTACATAGCAGGCAGTGATGCAACCAGTCAGGATGCTCTCGATGGTGCAGCTGTAGAATCTTGAGAATCTGAGGACCCATGCAAAATCTTTTCAGTCTCCTGAGGGGGAATATATTTTGTGGTGCCCTCTTCACTACTGTCATGGTGTGCTTGGACCATGTTAGTTTGTTGGTGATGTGGATGCCAAGGAACTTGAAGCTCTCAACCTGCTCCACTACAGCCCCGTCTATGAGAATGGGCGTGTGCTCGGTCCTCCTTTTCCTGTAGTCCACAATCATCTCCTTTGTCGTGATCACGTTAAGGGAGTGGTTGTTGTCCATGCACAACACGGTCAGGTTGCTGACCTCCTCCCTCGTCATTGCCGGTGATCAGGCCTACCACTGTTGTGTCATCGGAAAAACGTAATGGTGGTGTTGGAGTCCTGCCTGGCCGTGCAGTCATGAATGAACAGGGACTACAGGAGGGGACTGAGCATGCACCCCTGAGGGGCCCCCATGTTGAGAATCATCATGGCGGATGTGTTGTTACCTACCCTCACCACCTGGGGGCGGCACGTCAGGAAGTCCAGGATCCAGTTGCAGAGGGAGGTGTTTAGTCCCAAGGTCCTTAGCTTAGTCCATAGCTTAGTGGTGAGATTTGAGGGCACTATGGTGTTGAACGCTGAGCTGTAGTGAATGAATAGCATTCTCACATAGGTGTTCCTTTTGTCCAGGTGTGAAAGGGCAGTGTGGAGTGCAATAGAGATTGCATCATCTGTGGATCTGTTGGGGCAGTATGCAAATTGGAGTGGGTCTAGTATTTCTGGGATAATGGTGTTGATGTGTGCTACGGGTTGGTAGTCATTTAGGCAGGTTACCTTAGTGTTCTTGGGAACAGGGTCTGCGGTGGTCTGCTAGAAACATGTCTATGAGAATGGGAACCTGGTATTACAGACTTAGAGAGGTTGAAAATGTCAGTGAAGACACTTGCCAGTTGGTCAGCGCATGCTTGGAGTACACGTCCTGGTAATCCGTCTGGCCCTGCGGCCTTGTGAATGTTCACCTGCTTGAAGGTCTTACTCACATCGGCTGTGGAGAGTGTGATCACACAGTTGTCCGGGCCAGCTGATGCTCTCATAAATACTTACAGTATGTAATGCAATAAATTGCAAATTAATTACTTAAAAATCATACAATGTGATTTTCTGGATTTTTGTTTTAGATTCCGTCTCTCACAGTTGAAGTGTACCTATGATAAAAATTACAGACGACTACACACTTTGTAAGTTGGAAAACCTGCAAAATCGGCAGTGTGTCAAATACTTGAAGCAACATCTCAAGACATCAATAAATGTCGTTCCACTTCATGATTGTGTCCCAAAAATACAGTTTTATATCTTTATGTTCGAAGCCTGAAATGTGGCAAAAGGTCGCAAAGTTCAAGGGGGCAGAATACTTTCGCAAGGCACTGTATCTACATAGTCCTGTCTCTTCCACGCTGCCAGATAGTAATCTCTGATCAGTCAGTCTCTTGCCGTTTGTTCCTGTTTAGATCCTGTTGTGCCCTGATGCTCTTTTCCTCTACGCTACAGTTCTGCCCGCTCTGACTCTGGTCCCTGTCTCCTGTCCGACTTTTCGTCAGTCATGCTACTCTGTCCTGGATTCCCCCACTCTACGGTTCCCTTGGATTTCCCCCCGGACCTGCTTACCCTGTCCCCAACACCTCTCGCCCCAGCCTTGGCTCGAAACGGATCTATAGTGACGCCTCCAGCACTGCGACGCTCTGCCACTCGGGAGGCCAGAGTAGTCAAATCTGTGGATGTTGTATCTCAGAGTACGGCTGTTACGGTGACCGTATTATGGCCATACTGGAGCAAACATAGGCAAATGCAATTAGCCTGAGGTTGTAAGTAACAAGAACATTTCCCAGGACATAGCCATATCTAATATTGGCAGAAAGCTTAAATTCTTGTTAATCAACTGCACTGTCTGATTTACAGTACAAAAGAAATACAAAAGAACGGTTGTTTTTTTTCTTTGTATTATCTTTCACCAGATCTATTGTTATATTCTTCTACATTCTACCACATTTCCATAAACTTCAAAGTGTTTCCTTTCAAATGGACCAAGAATACGCATATCCTTGCTTCAGGGCCTGAGCTGAAGGCAGTTAGATTTGGGTATGTCATTTTAGGTGAAAATTGAAAAAAGGGGGCAGATCCATAAGAGGTTTTAAGCACATTGCTTTGCTTTAAAAAAGAAGTATAGCCTACATGGCTGGCATGTAAAAGAACCACGGGAAAACATTATCCATTTGGGGGCTTCCAAGCGGTCTAAGGCACCGCATCTCAGTGCAAGAGGCGTTACTACAGACCCTGGTTCAATTCCATGTTGTATCACAAGTGGCCGTGATTGGGAGTCCCATATGGCAGTGCACAATTGCCCAGCATCATCCGGGTTAGGATTTGGCCAGGTAGGCTGTCATTGTAAATAATAACTTTTTCTTACATGACTTGCTTAGTTAAAGTTAAAAATAACCCCCCAAAATAAAAAATATATTGCTATTTAAGGGCATAGATTATTTTATTTTTCTTCATTACCCTGTTTCAAGGCAGGTGCATGATAACGGTCCACTCTAAATCAAAACTCATTTCACACATTCATTATATGTAAAGACAACATTAAATTAAGAATAGTCTGATGGGTGACAATATTAACCTCACTTGAATGATATTATCACAAGTACGCAATGAAATATGACACAACCATGTAAAAAAATATGCAAATGTTCTCTCCTAAGACAGGGAATTTTTAATTGGATTAAATGTCAAGAATTGTTAACTGAGTTTACATACATCTCTGCCAAATACATTTAAACTCAGTTGTTCACAATTCCTGACATTTAATCCAATTAAAAAAATCCCTGTCTTAGGTCAGTTAGAATCACCACTTTATTTTAAGAATGTGAAATGTCAGAATAATACTAGAGTGATTCATTTCAGCTTTTATTTCTTTCATCACTTTCCCAGTGGGTCCGACGTTTATATACACTCAATTTGTATTTGGTAGCATTGCCTTTAAATTGTTTAACTTGGGTGAAATGCTTCGGATAGCTTTCCACAAGCTTCCCACAATTAGTTGACTGAATTTTCTCCCATTCCCCCTTGCAGAGCTGGTGTAACGGAGTCAGGTTTGTATGTAGGCCTCCTTGCTCGCACACACTTTTTCAGTTCTGCCCACAAACGTTCTACAGGATTTAGGTCAGGGCTTTGTGATAGTCACTCCAATACCTTGACTTTGTTGTCCTTAAGCTAATTTGCCACAACTTTGGAAGTATGCTTGGAGTCATTGTCCATTTGGAAGACCCATTTGCAACCAAGCTTTAACTTCCTGATTGATGTCTTCAGATGTTGCTTCAATATATCCACATACATTTTCCTGCCTCATGATGCCATCTATATTGTGAAGTGCACCAGTCCCTCTTGCAGCAAAACACCCCCACAACATGATGCTGCCACCCCTGTGTTTCACGGTTGGGATGGTGTTCTTTGGCTTGCAAGCATCCCCCTTTTTACTCCAAACATAACAATGGTTATTAAGGCCAAACAGTTCTATTTTTGTTTCATCAGACTAGGGGACATTTCTCCAAAACGTACGATCTTTGTCCCCATGTGCAGTTGCAAACTGTAGTCTGGATTTTTTATGGCGGTTTCGGAGCAGTGGCTCCTTCCTTGCTGAGCGGCATCTCAGGTTATGTCGATATAGATACTTTTTGTACTTGTTTCCTCCAGCATCTTCACAAGGTCCTCTGCTGTTGTTCTGGGATTAATTTGCAGTTTTTGCACTAAAGTACGTTCATCTCTAGGAGACAGAACGCGTCTCCTTCTTGAATGGTATGACGGCTGTGGGGTCCCATGGTGTTTATACTTGCACACTATTATGTGACAGATGAACGTGGCACCTGTTTGGAAATTGTTCCCAAGGATGAACCAGAATTGTGGAGGTCTACAATTATTTTTTCTGAGGTCTTGGCTGATTTCTTTTGATTTTCCCATGATGTCAAGCAAAGAGGCACTGAGTTTGAAGGTTGGCCTTGAAATACATCCACAGTACACCTCCAATTTAGTAAAATGATGTCAATTAGCCTATCTGAAGCTTCTAAAGCTATGACGTCATTTTCTGGAATTTTCCAAGCTGTTTAAACGCACAGTCAACTTAGTGTATGTAAACTTCTGACCCATTGGATTTGTGATCCAGTGAATTATAAGTGATATCTGTCTGTAAACAATTGTTGGAAAAATGACTTGTGTCATGCACAAGGTAGATGTCCTAACCGACTAGTTCGTTAACAAGAAATGTGTTTAGTGGTTGAAAAACGAGTTAATAACTCCAACCTAAGTGCATGTAAACTTCCAACTTCAGTGTCAGTTGACACAAGTTATGTTCCAAGTCACTTCAGGACGTTGAAATGAGGAATATCTAATGTCATTATAAGACACGTCATTTAATCTACCCTGAACATATAAACAGTATCCTGTCGGCAGGTGTCCACTGACGAAATATGCAAAAATCCAGAAATTATACTTATTTCTTAAATTAAACTGTATCACAATAGGTTTGGAAACAAAGTCACAGCAATAAGCTAACAAAATAACACGTCAGAAAAACACTGCACTCCAATCAAGAACTGTAAAACTGCTGAAAGCTAAAAGTGAATAACTATGTTATGTTTATTTAGGTGCTGCTGCTCCATCCTCATCCACTGCTTTCTCAACCCTCTCCTGGAAGTCACAAATTATGATCAAATTGACGTTTTAACGTCGACTCCATTCTACGTTACTCTTGTACTTGCACTAATTTAGCTATACTGACCGACTGGATTAAAGTGAAGTTTTTCTTTTTTATAATAAACTTTCTCTTACCCTCTTACTCTTGAGCCGAGCTGGTGCATGTTTGAGAGTGTCTGCTATTTTGTCATCTACCTCTTGGTAGGTAGACTTGGGGTGTGCTTTCAGCGACGCTCCTATGTTGTGAATTGTTTGAAGAATGGTGTATTCCATGTCATATCACTACTTTTCCACCTGGCTGAGATAGAGCTTGGGTATTGTCCCTCTCTTCCCTCAAAGGCAGTTTTGGCCATGAGACCTCTCTCCTTCATCTTTCCTTTGACCTCTCTCTACGATCTTAACAGGTGGTATGACCTTCTGCTTGCCTCTGGACCCAGCTACCTGCCTCCTCCTGTGGCCCTTTACTAATAAACACCTGTGCTTCAAACCATTTCTCTGTCTCATATCGTACTCATTACACTAAGCATCATTTTTTGTTTAAAAAAATGCTTTTAGTTTGATGGCAAATACATCCAGATATTTACAAACATGGCATCACACTTGTGTTTTACCCCAGAAGAATATGTGATTTCACTACTGTTGTCAGCACAAGTTTCACTCATACACAGCACCACAAGTATTTGGAAAGTTCAACATGATGCACAAATAGTAATAAGAATTTAAATAACCTAATATGCAAATATGTGGTGGTGATAATAATAATTCTATTTAGTGGCTTTGAAATTTTTGTATACTACAATGCATCATACAATTCAATTATTTACCCTATCAAATTACTGTCACACACTGATCTGTTTCACCTGTATTTGTAATGGTCTCCACCCCCTCCAGGTGTTGCCAATCTTCCCCATTATCCCCTGTGTATTTATACCTGTGTTCCCTATTCATCTGTTGCCAGTTGGTCTTGTTTGTCAAGTCAACCAGCGTTTTAGGCTCTGCTCCTGCTTTTTCCTGCCCTCCTGGTTTTGACCCTTGCCTATCCTTACTCTGAGCCCGCCAGCCTGACCACTTTGCCTGTTCCTGAACCTGCCGACCTGTACCTCTGCCACAGCTCTGGATTATTGACCCCCGCCTACTCTGAGCCCTTCTGCCGTCAGGTACCGTTGCCCCTCCTCTGGTTTACTGACCTCTGCCTACCCTGAGCCCTCCTGCCATCCGGTACCGTTGCCCCACCTCTGGATTATTGATCTCTGCCTACCCTGAGCCCTCCTGCCGTCCGGTACCGTTGCCCCTCTGGTTTACTGACCTCTGCCTACCCTGACCCTGCCTACCATCCGGTACCGTTGCCCCACCTCTGGATTATTGACCTCTGCCTACCCTGAGCCCTGCCTACCGTCCGGTACCGTCGACCAACCTCTGGAATATTGACATCTGCCTACTCTGAGCCCTGCCTACCGTCCGGTACCGTTGCCCCACCTCTGGTTATTGACCTTTGCCTACCCTGACCCTGCCTGCCGTCTGGTACCGTTGCCCCACCTCTGGATTATTGACCTCTGCCTACCCTGAGCCCTCCTGCCGTCCGGTACCGTTGCCCCACCTCTGGTTTACTGACCTCTGCCTACCCTGAGCACTCCTGCCATCCGGTACCGTTGCCCCACCTCTGGATTATTGACCTCTGCCTACCCTGAGCCCTCCTGCCGTCCGGTACCGTTGCCCCTCTGGTTTACTGACCTCTGCCTACCCTGACCCTGCCTACCATCCGGTACCGTTGCCCCTCCTCTGGTTTACTGACTCCTGCCTACCCTGAGCCCTGCCTACCATCCCGTACCGTTGCCCCACCTCTGGATTATTGACCTCTGCCTACCCTGAGCCCTGCCTACCGTCCGGTACCGTTGCCCCACCTCTGGTTATTGACCTTTGCCTACCCTGAGACCTGCCTACCGTCCCGTACCGTTGCCCCACCTCTGGATTATTGACCTTTGCCTACCCTGAGCCCTGCCTACCGTCCCGTACCGTTGCCCCACCTCTGGATTATTGACCTTTGCCTACCCTGAGCCCTGCCTACCGTCCCGTACCGTTGCCCCACCTCTGGATTATTGACCTTTGCCTACCCTGAGCCCTGCCTACCGTCCCGTACCGTTGCCCCACCTCTGGATTATTGACCTTTGCCTACCCTGAGCCCTGCCTACCGTCCCGTACCGTTGCCCCACCTCTGGTTATTGACCTTTGCCTACCCTGAGCCCTGCCTACCGTCCCGTACCGTTGCCCCGCCTCTGGATTATTGACCTCTGCCTACCCTGAGCCCTGCCTGCCGTCCGGTACCGTTGCCCCGCCTCTGTATTATTGACCTCTGCCTAGCCTGACCCTGCCTGCCATCGGGTACCATTGCCCCACCTCTGGATTATTGACCTCTGCCTACCCTGAGCCCTCCTGCCGTCCGGTACCTTTTCCCCACATCTGGATTATTGACCTCTGCCTACCCTGAGCCCTCCTGCCGTCCGGTACCTTTTCCCCACATCTGGATTATTGACCTCTGCCTACCCTAAGCCCTCCTGCCGTCCGGTACCGTTACCCCTCCTCTGGTTTACTGACCTCTGCCTACCCTGAGCCCTCAAGCCATAGCTTGCAATATTTTTTTACGTGCTTATGCTAGTAATAGACCAAGAACACTTGTCAGTGTTGTTCATCAGGACCTAAGAACATGATTACTGAAACCTGTAACACAGGCTGTGATTACGCAGTGTAACAAAGCTGTGCAAGACATCTTACTCAGCTTTGACTTATTTTACACCATCAGTCACCTTCCCGAAACACAGGCCAACAAATTCCACACGGACTGAGTGGAAATTGAGTTCCAATATTTATATGTTCATGGCTAGCACACAAAGGAACCACAGCAACACAAAAGGTACACCAAGTTAAATGACTACATTATATCTATTTACACAAAACATCAAACACCATCAGGTTGAAGTCAGGGTTTTTTAACAAGTATATAGAGCATTCTGGAACGGAAGTATATAAGATTCACCAGAGAAAAGGGTGCCAGTCTTATAGTTCACAAATCAAAAAGGAACAGACGGAACAGCATATTTACTAACAGAACGAAGTGATCGGATAGATCCTTTACATGACAGTGGATTGGTGTAATTCAGTTACTGTCCGGGGGAGTCAGACTTACTGAATTCCAGCTGTCAATTCATGCACAAGCCTGTGACCGTTTGCATCTGTTTCAGAAACCAGTTGTTCTTAAACAAGACAACTTACCCAAAGGCAGAGGCAGAGTTCTAAGAAAAAGTGAAACCAGTTGTTCTTAAACAAGACAACTTACCCAAAGGCAGAGGCAGAGTTCTAAGAAAAAGTGAAACCAGTTGTTCTTAAACAAGACAACTTACCCAAAGGCAGAGGCAGAGTTCTAAGAAAAGTGAAACCAGTTGTTCTTAAACAAGACAACTTACCCAAAGGCAGAGGCAGAGTTCTAAGAAAAAGTGAAACCAGTTGTTCTTAAACAAGACAACTTACCCAAAGGCAGAGGCAGAGTTCTAAGAAAAAGTGAAACCAGTTGTTCTTAAACAAGACAACTTACCCAAAGGCAGAGGCAGAGTTCTAAGAAAAAGTGAAACCAGTTGTTCTTAAACAAGACAACTTACCCAAAGGCAGAGGCAGAGTTCTAAGAAAAAGTGAAACCAGTTGTTCTTAAACAAGACAACTTACCCAAAGGCAGAGGCAGAGTTCTAAGAAAAAGTGAAACCAGTTGTTCTTAAACAAGACAACTTACCCAAAGGCAGAGGCAGAGTTCTAAGAAAAAGTGAAACCAGTTGTTCTTAAACAAGACAACTTACCCAAAGGCAGAGGCAGAGTTCTAAGAAAAAGTGAAACCAGTTGTTCTTAAACAAGACAACTTACCCAAAGGCAGAGGCAGAGTTCTAAGAAAAAGTGAAACCAGTTGTTCTTAAACAAGACAACCCAAAGGCAGAAAAAGTGAGTCGTTAAATGCATCAGGAAATTGTTTTCTAATAAAGACAAAAGTATTTACTCTAAAGAAATTGTACCACAAGAGGCAACGTCACCTCTGACAACACATTACACAAACTCTGTGTGTGTATATAGGGCACCTGTTGCCTGCCTTAATTCGTGCAGGATTAAACTTGTGTGTATTTGCGTTCGATGATCTATGATGTTTATTGTTTTCGCTATTACGTACGTGTGGTTAAGTTTCGGAACTGAGTTTGTTCCTCTGTGTGTTTGGCACGAGTTTCTGTATTGTCTTCACTATTTAGGCACTTGTATGTAGTGTCGGAACTGTGGTTGTTCCTCCGTGTATTGGCACGAGTTGCTGTTCCTTCCAGAGCGTAGTTTTGGATTTTCATCTGTGCCAATTTTGTATTGGTGGACTATGTATGTATGTATGTATGTATGTATGTATGTATGTATGTATGTATGTATGTATGTATGTATGTATGTATGTATGTATGTATGTATGTATGTATGTATGTATGTATGTATGTATGTATGTATGTATGTATTAAACACGCTTCTCAAAATTCCCTGCTCTCCTGTGCCTGACTCCTACACCTCTCACCGAGACGCACCTTATCACGGAATCCTGTACCAATAAATTATGGAGTCAGCAGAAGCAGACTCACTCCCAGGGTCCGTGGAGGAGCGAGTTCAACACCACACGGCAGTGTTACACCGTCTGGGGACCGCCATGGATCAGGTGATGGAGACTATGGAGAGATAGGAGAGAGGTGGCCTTCCCACACCTTTATCAGCCACACCCCAACCAGTACAACTACCCTCTCCTTCGTTGCCTGAGCACAGTGGGATTCGACTCGCCCTCCCGAGGGAGTACGATAGGACAGCGGCCGGGTGCCAGGGGTTCTTACTCCAGATGGACCTATACCTGGCGACCGTTCGTCTGGCTCCTTCGGGGGGTGAGAGCGTGAATGCCCTGGTTTCCTGCCTCTCAGGTAAAGCCCTGGAGTGGGCCAAAGTGGTATGGAACGATCCTGACTCGGCGAGGGACCACTACCCAGAGTTCACCCACCTGAGGGTTGAGCGGCGGGTGAACGGCTGTTCCATCTGAGGCAGGAGAAGAGGAGTGCTCAGGACTTTGCTCTAGAGTTCCGGACCTTGGCCGCTGGTGCGGGATGGAACGTCAGGGCCTTGATCGATCACTATAGGTGTAGTTTGCGTGAGGATGTCCGTAGGGAGCTGGCCTGTAGAGACACCACCCTCTCCTTGGACCAGTTGATCGACATGTCCATTCGGTTGGAGAACTTGCTGGCGACCAGCGGACGTCCAGATCGGGCTCTGTCAGTTCCATCCCCAAGCTCCACCACTCCAACACCCATGGAGCTAGGAGGTGCTGCAGCGAGGGTGACCGGAGGAGTGGACCTTTCCTGTGCCAGCTGTGGTCGCAGAGGGCACACTGCTGACAGGTCCTGGAGGGCTCCTCCAGGGAGTCGAGACGCCAGGCCCGAGCACTGCCCGGTCACCTCAGGTGAGTCGGCACTAGGCTCACCCAGAGCCCCCTGTTGGTCACATGTACATTTACATTACATTTAAGTCATTTAGCAGACGCTCTTATCCAGAGCGACTTACAAATTGGTGCATTCACCTTATGACATCCAGTGGAACAGCCACTTTACAATAGTGCATCTACATATTTTAAGGGGGGGGGTGAGAAGGATTACTTTATCCTATCCTAGGTATTCCTTAAAGAGGTGGGGTTTCAGGTGTCTCCGGAAGGTGGTGATTGACTCCGCTGTCCTGGCGTCGTGAGGGAGTTTGTTCCACCATTGGGGAGCCAGAGCAGCGAACAGTTTTGACTGGGCTGAGCGGGAACTGTACTTCCTCAGTGGTAGGGAGGCGAGCAGGCCAGAGGTGGATGAACGCAGTGCCCTTATTTGGGTGTAGGGCCTGATCAGAGCCTGGAGGTACTGAGGTGCCGTTCCCCTCACAGCTCCATAGGCAAGCACCATGGTCTTGTAGCGGATGCGAGCTTCAACTCGAAGCCAGTGGAGAGAGCGGAGGAGCGGGGTGACGTGAGAGAACATGGGAAGGTTGAACACTAGACGGGCTGCGGCGTTCTGGATGAGTTGTAGGGGTTTAATGGCACAGGCAGGGAGCCCAGCCAACAGCGAGTTGCAGTAATCCAGACGGGAGATGACAAGTGCCTGGATTAGGACCTGCGCCGCTTCCTGTGTGAGGCAGGGTCGTACTCTGCGGATGTTGTAGAGCATGAACCTACAGGAACGGGCCACCGCCTTGATGTTAGTTGAGAACGACAGGGTGTTGTCCAGGATCACGCCAAGGTTCTTAGCGCTCTGGGAGGAGGACACAATGGAGTTGTCAACCATGATGGCGAGATCATGGAACGGGCAGTCCTTCCCCGGGAGGAAGAGCAGCTCCGTCTTGCCGAAGTTCAGCTTGAGGTGGTGATCCGTCATCCACACTGATATGTCTGCCAGACATGCAGAGATGCGATTCGCCACCTGGTCATCAGAAGGGGGAAAGGAGAAGATTAATTGTGTGTCGTCTGCATAGCAATGATAGGAGAGACCATGTGAGGTTATGACAGAGCCAAGTGACTTGGTGTATAGCGAGAATAGGAGAGGGCCTAGAACAGAGCCCTGGGGGACACCAGTGGTGAGAGCGCATGGTGAGGAGACAGATTCTCGCCACGCCACCTGGTAGGAGCGACCTGTCAGGTAGGACGCAATCCAAGCGTGGGCCACGCCAGAGATACCCAACTCGGAGAGGGTGGAGAGGAGGATCTGATGGTTCACAGTATCGAAGGCAGCCGATAGGTCTAGAAGGATGAGAGCAGAGGAGAGAGAGTTAGCTTTAGCGGTGCGGAGCGCCTCCGTGATACAGAGAAGAGCAGTCTCAGTTGAATGACTAGTCTTGAAACCTGACTGATTTGGATCAAGAAGGTCATTCTGAGAGAGATAGCGGGAGAGCTGACCAAGGACGGCACGTTCAAGAGTTTTGGAGAGAAAAGAAAGAAGGGATACTGGTCTGTAGTTGTTGACATCGGAGGGATCGAGTGTAGGTTTTTTCAGAAGGGGTGCAACTCTCGCTCTCTTGAAGACGGAAGGGACGTAGCCAGCGGTCAGGGATAAGTTGATGAGCGAGGTGAGGTAAGGGAGAAGGTCTCCGGAAATGGTCTGGAGAAGAGAGGAGGGGATAGGGTCAAGCGGGCAGGTTGTTGGGCGGCCGGCCGTCACAAGACGTGAGATTTCATCTGGAGAGAGAGGGGAGAAAGAGGTCAGAGCACAGGGTAGGGCACTGTGAGCAGAACCAGCGGTGTCGTTTGACTTAGCAAACGAGGATCGGATGTCGTCGACCTTCTTTTCAAAATGGTTGACGAAGTCATCTGCAGAGAGGGAGGGGGGGGAGGAGGATTCAGGAGGGAGGAGAAGGTGGCAAAGAGCTTCCTAGGGTTAGAGGCAGATGCTTGGAATTTAGAGTGGTAGAAAGTGGCTTTAGCAGCAGAGACAGAGGAGGAAAATGTAGAGAGGAGGGAGTGAAAGGATGCCAGGTCCGCAGGGAGGCGAGTTTTCCTCCATTTCCGCTCGGCTGCCCGGAGCCCTGTTCTGTGAGCTCGCAATGAGTCGTCAAGCCACGGAGCGGGAGGGGAGGACCGAGCCGGCCTGGAAGATAGGGGACATAGAGAGTCAAAGGATGCAGAAAGGGAGGAGAGGAGGGTTGAGGAGGCAGAATCAGGAGATAGGTTGGAGAAGGTTTGAGCAGAGGGAAGAGATGATAGGATGGAAGAGGAGAGAGTAGCGGGGGAGAGAGAGCGAAGGTTGGGACGGCGCGATACCATCCGAGTAGGGGCAGTGTGGGAAGTGTTGGATGAGAGCGAGAGGGAAAAGGATACAAGGTAGTGGTCGGAGACTTGGAGGGGAGTTGCAATGAGGTTAGTGGAAAAACAGCATCTAGTAAAGATGAGGTCGAGCGTATTGCCTGCCTTGTGAGTAGGGGGGGAAGGTGAGAGGGTGAGGTCAAAAGAGGAGAGGAGTGGAAAGAAGGAGGCAGAGAGGAATGAGTCAAAGGTAGACGTGGGGAGGTTAAAGTCGCCCAGAACTGTGAGAGGTGAGCCGTCCTCAGGAAAGGAGCTTATCAAGGCATCAAGCTCATTGATGAACTCTCCGAAGGGACCTGGAGGGCGATAAATGATAAGGATGTTAAGCTTGAAAGGGCTGGTAACTGTGACAGCATGAAATTCAAAGGAGGCGATAGACAGATGGGTAAGGGGAGAAAGAGAGAATGACCACTTGGAAGAGATAAGGATCCCGATGCCACCACCCCGCTGACCAGAAGCTCTCGGGGTGTGCGAGAACACGTGGGCGGACGATGTATGTATGGATTGTTTTTCCTGAATTTTCGCCTCTTTCCCGGCATAAGGCGCTAGTAGATTCCGGCGCGGCGGGGAATTTTATTGACCGTGGTTTAGCGCACAGGTTAGGGATTCACCTTGTTCAGTTTGACAAACCCTTCCCAGTGCACGCCTTAGATAGCCGACCATTAGGGTCAGGGCTAGTCAGGGAGGCCACGGCTCCACTGGGTATGGTCACGCAGGAGGGTCATGAGGAAAGAATTAGTCTCTTCCTCATTGATTCTCCTGCGTTTCCGTTGGTGTTGGGGATCCCCTGGTTGGCCCATCACAACCCCAGGATTTCGTGGCAACAGAGGACTCTACAGGGGTGGTCGAAGGAGTGCTCAGGCAGGTGTGTAGGAGTTTCCATCGGTGCTACAACGGTGGAGAGTCCAGACCAAGTCTCCACCGTGCGCATTCCCTCAGAATATGCCGATTTGGCTATCGCCTTCTGTAAAAAGAAGGCGACCCAATTACCACCTCATCGACGAGGGGATTGTGCGATAAATCTCCTGGTAGGTGCTACACTTCCCAGGAGTCACGTCTATCCTGTCACAGGAGGAGATGGTGGCTATGGAGACATACATATCTGAATCTCTGGGGCAGGGGTTCATTCGGCCCTACATCTAAACCTGCCTCCTCGAGTTTCTTTTTTGTGAAGAAGAAGAAGGAGGGAGGTCTGCTTCCGTGCATTGACTATAGAGGTCTAAATTCCATCACGGTGGGGTATAGTTACCCGCTACCTCTCATTGCCACGGCGATTGAGTCATTTCCCGGAGCACGGTTTTTCACAAAACTGGATCTCAGGAGTGCATATAACTTGGTGCGTATCTGGAATGGAGATGAGTGGAAGACAGTGTTTAGTACCACATCCGGCCATTATGAGTACCTTGTCATGCCAATCTTCCAATCTTTTGTAGACGAGATTCTCAGGGACCTGCTACGGTCAGGGTGTGGTGGTTTACATCGATGATATTCTGGTCTATTCCGCTACACGCGCCGCGCATGTGTCTCTGGTGCGCAAGGTACTTGGGCGACTGTTGGAGCATGACCTGTACGTGAAGGCTGAGAAATGCTTGTTCTTCCAACAGGCCGTCTCCTTCCTTGGGTATCGCATTTCCACATCGGGGTTGGTGATGGAGGGTGACCGCATTGCAGCCGTGCGTAATTGGTCGACTCTTACAACCCCTTCCCGTTCCACAGCGGCCTTGGTCACACCTGTCGGTTGACTTCTTGACCGATCTGCCACCATCACAGGGCAACACCACGATCCTGGTCATTGTGGATGGGTTTTCTAAGTCCTGTCGTCTCCTCCCTACAGCCCTACAGACGGCGGAGGCCCTGTTTACTCACGTCTTCCGGCACTACGGGGTGCCTGATGATATTGTTTCTGATCGGGGTCCCCAGTTCACGTCTAGGGTGTGGAAGGCGTTCATGGAATGTTTGGGGGTCTCGGTCAGCCTTACCTCTGGGTTTCACCCTGAGAGTAATGGGCAGGTGGAAAGAGTGAACCAGGATGTGGGTAGGTTTCTGTGGTCGTATTGCCAGGACCGGCCAGGGGAGTGGGCGAAGTACATCCCCTGGGCAGAGATGTCCCGAACTCACTCCGCCACTCCTCTACGAACCTGTCGCCCTTCCAATGTATGTTGGGCTATCAGCCGGTCCTGGTACCATGGCACCTGCCCTGCTGGAAGCTGGGTCTGCGGTTTGTGGGGCCATTCAAAGTCCTGAGGAGAATAAATGAGGTGTGTTATAGGTTACAGCTCCCCCTTGTTACCGTATAAACCCCTCGTTTCATGTGTCTCTCCTCAGGCCTGTGGTGGCTGGTCCGCTTCAAGAAGATGAGGTGCGGGAGGTCCCCCCCCCCGACATCGGCGTATGTAGTTCGGTCCATACTGGACTCGAGGCGTCGGATGGGGGGCTGGGAGGGGTAAGGTCCGAAGGAGAGATGCTGGGTGCCGGTGGAGGATGTACTGGATCCACCTATGCTAAGGGAGTTTCACCGCCTCCATCCGGATAGCCCTGCGCCTCGTCCTCCGGGGTCGTCCTCGAGGCCGGCGTCGTTGTGCTGCGGGAGCCCGCGTCAGGACGGGGGGTGCTGTCACGACTTCTACCGAAGGCAACTCCTCTCCCTGTTCGGGCCACACAAGGGGGCCGCCGCCGGGAAATAAGGCCACACATGGGGGACCGCCGCCGGGAAATAAGGCCACACAAGGGGGCCGCCACCGGAAAATAAGAGCACACAAGGGGGCCGCCGCTGGGAAATGAGGCCACACAAGGTGGCCGCCGCCGGGAAATAAGGCCACACAATGTGGACACCACCGGGAAATGAGGCCTGGTGGGAATATTATCAAGTGCTTGTCAAATTGTGAATAAGAGACTGATGAAGTGTGTGCAGTCTGCACAAGAATATGATCAGAGCTGTCTTCAATGCAGCTTCTTTCAAATCATTGTCATGTCATGCAGCTTTAGAATGTATTAAATATCAAAACATAGCCCAACATTTGTATCAGAACCAAAATTGCATAAATAACTAAATGAAGGAGGACCTGTTCCTTTGTTAACCACTCAACACAAAACAGCCATATCCTTTCCATTTTATTATAGCCAGATCAGGACCTAACATAAGGACAACTCAAGAGTATACTATTATTTTCTTCTGAAGTAGACTACATTTTCTTCATATCATGTTTCTTTAGACCTGTCTAAAATAAATACTTGATTTATTGTGATGGTGCAGGCAATATTGAAATTTGATTTATTCTACTTTTTAAAATGTCCAAAAGTCTGCATCAGTGGCTTGTAGGCTATGAGTGGAAGCCAGGAGATGGTTAACATATTTATGTTAATTAATAGTCAATTACAGTGAGACTGGCAGATATTTGCTTGACAATCACTGGCTGACAGGATGTCAAGACCGCCACAGCCCTGTCTGAGAATAAGAATCCCACTAACCTGCTTTTCATCAGCCTATCACACCAGCCACGACTTGCTGTGCTGTCATTGGACAATCCTCTTCCCTAATGTGGTGCGATGCATAGCCCAGATGCCAAAGGAAATCCCAATGACTTTTGGGAAAAAAAGCCAAAAGGGTTGAAATAAGGTTTTACAGCAGGAGTGGATCAACTCAAAACACATGATCTTCTTAAGAGAAGATTTGAAAAATATTGTTGTGTTAATATATCTAAGTTGCAGGGTGGGGTACATGCCTGCAGAAGGCTTTGGTAATGAAGGTCGTAGCCTTTATTTAGCCATAGGAAGGCATGTTATGATGCATTGTTTTAGCGACAGGACAGTCAGCACTCTGAGGAAGAGAGAACACCATCTGTCCTGTCCCATGCTGTAGTATAACAAACAGGGACACTAACATGAAGACACAAAAACACATGCATATACCCACCTAGACACGTACACACAAACACCCTGAACCGCACAACCCACCCCCCCTTTCACCTCCTACCACCACAAGACCTTGCCCAGTTTTTCTGTGTGACTCGCTTTGTTATCTATCAAGGATTCAACACGTAACAAGATGGCCTAATATGATTCTCGTTGTTTTCAACTCTATTTGAGAGACAGTTGTCCAATTAAAATCAGACACTATTTTCCATTTCTATTCATTTTGCAGATTAATTAAGAACCGTTTGGAAGATGGTGACATGGTGTGTGTGCGCACGCGCATCTAGTTATCAGTTAGGGCCAGCCTCACTGCCGTCTCACTCGGCCTCACACTCCGTCAACAGTAAAACAGCGTAGAGGGAACCCTGTCACACACACATCCTGCAATCAGGATGGGATTGCAGATGAGGCTATTGGAAATCATCAGATCTAGTATAATGGAACTGGATATCACCCTATAACAGAGTGGCATTGCTTTGGGTCCTATATTCAGACTAATCAAGAAGTCAATGTTTCCATAACTTAAACCCAGTTTTCTCTTGCAGAGTTTCCTTTACTCTATCTTTCTGCTCCTCTCCATCGTCCCTCTTCCCCCCCCATCTCATCTCTGGCAGTCTTTGTTCCAGCTGGGTCTGTTCAGAGGAGATGATTTTAGATTGGAGCATAACACTGGTGTAAATAGCAAGCCAATTGCAGAACAGAGAATGGTCATCAGTGAGTATAATTATTTGTGTGTTAATTTCTGGATGCAGTTTGATTGGTTTGTTACAGATGTAGGATCCTAATTTGAGCCAGTTTGCTACAGCATATAATCCTGCAGCAACAGGAAATGGGAATTATTATGTGAAATATAATTCATGGACATTTTTGTCGGGGTTGATACAAAACATTTCAAAGGGGAAATTCAACTTCAGAAGCTTTTTTAAACAATATCGAAATGTCATGTATTGCAGGAAAGTTCTTAAACAACAAAAGGGGGGTCAAATTAAGATTATACATCTGTAGGTGCATATCCTGTTGTTGTGTCTCTGTGTGTGTGTGTTAGGGAAAATAGGATTTTGAAATGGACTGAATTGTGTCCCCCCACAAGACTGTGTGTCTGAGAGTGAGCATATCAAACTTCCTGACCCCTGCAATTAACCCCTTCTCTGAAAAATACAAAACTCTAGAAATATAGAAATCAATATAAAAAATATTTCAATGTACCCTCACACTGAAATGCCTTTACAGACCCTCCAATGCCATGAGATTGAGCCATTCCAACCCCATGATCTCCATTACGCTGATCAAACCAGGTAACCTATTACAACAATCAGACAAGCCCTACCCTCCGCCGCACCAGCCTCTGGAGCCAACCAAACCCTGAAGGAACAACAGAGAGAGGCGTTCAGTACCACAGATCCATTCCCAGATAAACACCAAAAGGACAAGCTCTGTTTCATACCATTAGCGTAAACAAATTAGGGCATGTCTCCCTTGTTAAGCCTGCAAATATGTCTCGTTAGTGCCACAGCTGAACAAGCCGACTGATTAGGCTCCAATGTCTGCCTGCTTTTGAAGCCTGCAAAATGACTACATTTTTTAATTAGCCTCATTTTCATTTACAAATGAAATACTAACTAATGAGACTCGTTTGCAGGGTGCTTTACCATTAGGCAAAAGGCACACGATTTCTACCTGCATGGAGTTATAGCCTACACACAGTGATGATTTTAGCATCTGAATCTTGGTGGGGTAAAAAAAAAATTGTTGGGGATGCATGCCAGCAAAGCCACTAAACAATACATTTCTATAACGGTGACAAACTGTGCCCACTAACTATTAGGGCCTAAATAAAGCTGTCCCAACATCAGAGTCCCAACATCAGAGTCCCAACACCTTACCACTGCTTCACCTGGCTATCAGCAGAGCCTTGTCTGGAAGCGAAACAGTTCACTCAGCCTCATTTACTACCTTTTAAAAAAACATAGCTGATATGGCTGACTTGTTTAAACAAATGTGGTTTCTACTGACAATTGAGATGTACAAACTATGACATAAGGGGACGACAAGCGGATAAGAGGCAATCCGTAATTTTAATTAAGACACTATTGAGCGAGCTAGGTCTGATGTTGTCACGCCCTGGTCTTAGTATTCTGTGTTTTCTTAATTATTTTGGTTAGGCCAGGGTGTGACATGGGTTTATTTAGTGGTGTGTTTTTCGTATTGGGGTTTTAGTAGGTTTTGGGATTGTGGCTTAGTAGGGTTGTCTAGAAAAGTCTATGGCTGCCTGAGGCGGTTCTCAATCAGAGGCAGGTGATTATCGTTGTCTCTGATTGGGAACCATATTTAGGCAGCCATATTCTTTGAATGTTTCGTGGGTGATTGTTCCTGTCTCTGTGTTTGTTGTCACAAGATAGGCTGTATAGGTTTTCATGTTCCGTTTGTTGTTTTTGTATTGTTCGTTTTTCGTCATTATTAATCATGTATCAAAAATACCACGCTGCATTTTGGTCCGACTCTCCTTTGACGGAAGAAAACCTTAACAGAATCACCCACCACAACAGGACCAAGTGGCGTGGTGACAGGCAGTGGCAGCAGGAGCAGCGATCACAGGACTTCTGGACTTGGGAGGAGATATTGGACGGAAAAGGACCCTGGGCACAGCCTGGAGAATATCGCCACCCCAAAGAAGAACTGGAGGCGGAGAAAGAGGAGAGGCGCTGGTATGGGGGGGGGGGTCTCACAGGGAGTATGGCTACGCCAGGTAGGAGACCTGCGTGAACTTCCTGTGCTTACCGGGGGGCTAGAGAGACCGGGCAGGCACCGTGTTATGCTGTGGAGCGCACGGTGTCTCCAGTGCTGGTGCATAGCCCGGTGCGGTACATACCAGCTCCTCGTATTGGCCGGGCTAGAGTGGGCATCGAGCCAGGTAAGGTTGGGCAGGCTCAGTGCTCAAGAGCTCCAGTGCGCCTGCACGGTCCGGTGTATCCAGTACCACCTTCACACACCAGTCCTCCAGTGGTAGCTCCCCGTACCAGGCTTCCTCTGCGTGTTCTCGGCCCAGTACCACCAGTGCCAGCACCACGCACCAGGCCTTCAGTACGCCTCGCCTGTTCAGCGCAGCCAGAGCCTTTCTCTTCTCCAGCGCTGCTGGAGTCTCCTGCCTGTTTAGCGCTGCCAGAGCCTTTCTCCTCTACAGCGCTGCTGGAGTCTCCTGCCTGTTCAGAGCTGCCAGTATGCATGGAGCAGCCAGAGCTGCAAGTCTGCATGGAGCAGCCAGAGCTGCCAGTCTGCATGGAGCAGCCAGAGCTGCCAGTCTGCATGGAGCAGCCAGAGCTGCCAGTCTGCATGAAGCAGCCATAGCCGCCAGTCAGCCAGAATCTTCCAGATCCGCCAGTCAGCCAGAATCTTCCAGATCCGCCAGTCAGCCAGGATCCGCCAGTCAGCCAGAATCTTCCAGATCCGCCATTCAGCCAGGATCTGCCAGTCAGCCAGGATCTGCCGGAACTGCCAGTCAGCCAGGATCTGCCAGAACCACCAGCCAACCAGGATCTGCCAGATCCAACAACCTGCCTGAGCTCCCCCTCAGTCCCGAGCTCCCCCTCAGTCCTGAGCTCCCCCTCAGTCCCGAGCTCCCCCTCAGTCCCGAGCTCCCCCTCAGTCCCGAGCTCCCCCTCATTCCCGAGCTTCCCCTAAGTCCCGAGCTTCCCCTCAGTCCAGTGGGGTCCTTGGTGAGGGTTATTAGGCCAAGGTCAGTGGCAAGGGTCGCCAATCTAAGGACGCGATGCAAGGGGACTAAGACTTTGTTGGAGTGGGGTCCACGTCCCGCGCTGGAGCCACCACCGTGGACAGACGCCCACCCGGACCCTCCTATGGGTTTAGGTGTGCGGCTGGGAGTCCCCACCTTGGTGGGGGGGGGGGTTCTGTCACGCCCTGGTCTTAGTATTCTGTGTTTTCTTTATTATTTTGGTTAGGCCATGGTGTGACATGGATTTATTTAGTGGTGTGTTTTTGTATTAGGGTTTTAGTAGGTTTTGGGATTGTGGCTTAGTAGGGTTGTCTAGAAAAGTCTATGGTTGCCTGAGGCGGTTCTCAATCAGAGGCAGGTGATTATCGTTGTCTCTGATTGGGAACCATATTTAGGCAGCCATATTCTTTGAATGTTTCGTGGGTGAATGTTCCTGTCTCTGTGTTTGTTGTCACAAGATAGGCTGTATAGGTTTTCACGTTCCGTTTGTTGTTTTTGTATTGTTCGTTTTTCGTCATTATTAAACATGTATCAAAAATACCACGCTGCATTTTGGTCCGACTCTCCTTTGACGGAGGAAAACCGTAACAGATGTCGTCAATAACTATATGTTCAGCACTTTTGAAATGTACAGCGACAGAAATCAGAAAATGGGCTGTTCTTACAGTGTTCTCCCTGTACACCAAGTCAGAACCGTAGGATAAATTAAGGGGTCATATACACAGAGAATGAAAGCTCTTACAATATTCGATGATTACATTTCTCTAAAACAGGTTATAGGCTACAGGAGAACAGTAGGCGGAATGAAGAGGGGTAAATAGACCAAATTATTAGGGTAAGGCACATGGGCAACGAACAACTTACTACACAACATACACTTAGTATTCCTTTCTTAGCTACAGTCTCCCTGGCATAACATAATGTATACAGTAGCATAAAACACATTTTTTGGACTCACCTTGTTGTGCTGTGCTCACTTGAACAGGAAGGTGGCGCAGCAGCCTTTCGTGGGCCGATTTTGTCATCAAACTTTGTCAAAGTCTGGCATTCTCTGGATTTATGGTGCTATCAAGACAACTGGGAACTCTGGAAAAAAACAAGGTTGAATCATGATGATGTCAGTGATCTTCAGGCTGTATCTCAAGAAAGAGGCCAGAGTTCCCGACATACAATTCCAAGTTGGATGACCGTTCAAAACGTATTTTCCCAGTTGGAGCAAAAAAAATCCCAAGTTCCAAGTTGTCTTGAACTCATTGAAGTCATATTTCCCAGTTCCGAGTTAACAGTTGTTTTGTACGCAGCAATAATCATGCTGGATTGAAAGAAGGGCCAATGTTCAATATGTAAAATTATCAACTTGGAAGAGAGACCCTTAAACCCAGAATGGGGACCGCACACCTACTCCACGCAGTAGCAGGCTAGTGATTTTTTTGCAATGCTTGCAGTTAGCCACTGATTTCTTCCAAACCGCTCATTGTTGAATTTAAGATTCCCAACTTGTTGTGTAATGTTTATGTCCAGTGGACGATGAGGATGTTTTATTTATACATTTCTATTCATATGACAAGGATTAAAAATGTGTCATTAGATTGTCGACTTGATTCATGATGACTGCTAGTTACGATTTACAATCCAATCAATGTCTAATCCAATCGAAGTCCAATCAAAGCTATTGTAGATATAACGTGATTTGACATTTTATCTGTGGCCAATGACGTTGAGCCTTCTTGCACGGGCACTTCTAATGTAACTATGGCAGCACACAAGAGTCTTGACTTGTTTAGCTCTACCCTTAGATTTGGCAGTGATGTAGTGTCAACATGAGTGACAGAACACTGACTCAATCAAGGCACCATTAGCGAACATTACCAATCCCTACACTGCATTTTCCGCTGGCTGCCCTACCACCACAGAAAGCACTGAGCTGAAACACCTGCAAAAAAAGTGACCATGTTTGTATGCGGCTTTATTAACTCAAGGATTTTTTTAAAGTGTACATTATTTGCAAACTGATGTGTAACACGTATTAATGCCAAAATAACATGCAAAACAGGCAATTCCCCACCCCAAAAAATATATAAATATTTTTTTAGCTACAAATGTGGGGCTCAAAACAGGTGGGGCAGAGCCCTGAATGACGGTCGCCACTGCACACACGTTACATGTAACACTTTTTAACAATCGGTGTCTTTTCATGTCTTTTACATTTCTGCTAAATGTTCTGTAATATTTTCTGCCAAGTTCAGACTCTTAATCATCTGTTGTGATACTTGTATGTAGTATTTATTTATTTTTTTACCTCTAGTAGCAGATATTGATTAAAATCCATTTTTTCTTTCCTGAGGCTGCAGGATACCCTCAGGGAAGAGAGAGGTGAAGAGGGAGCGGGGTGAGAAGTGGAGGGGGGAGGGAGAGGGTGGCCACACAAGTCAGAGGCCACATGATGACAATAACGCTAGTGTTTCTGAAAGACTGGAGGTGTGATATCATCAATTAAATAAGCCTCCCACATGACATCTGGTGTTGCCTCTCTTTCTCACTTACATCTTCTCTGTTTTCTGTATTTTCATTGACTGCTCTCCCTTTGTTGCTTTTCTTTATCCCTGAGTGCTAACAGTATTTCATTTATCCTTCTCTCCTCTCATCCCTTCCTCTATAGACTCTGTGCATCCATCTTGGTCGAGACTCTTCCATGTAGAACAGTGGGAGCGAGAAACAGAGGAGAACCCATGGGAGAGGAAGGGAAGAGTCTTGAGGGAGTGCAGTGACCGCAAGTTAACGGCCAGATGTGCATATTCTCGTTAACTAATTAATTCCCAACTCATTACAATAACTCAAGCTAACTGACTGGGTCTGAGCCTGCGTGATTCCATTCAACCCCATTCAACCCCTCTCTATGCCAATGACGAAATCTTCTCTTCACTTTGCACTTAGTTTGAAGCACGCCGTGTGTGTGTGTGTTTGTACACACGTGTACAGTGGCAAGTAAAAGTATGTGAACCCTTTGGAATTACCTGGATTTCTGCATAAATTGGTCATAAAATGTGATCTGGTCATCTAAGTCACAACAATAGACAAACAGTCTGCATAAACAATTATACATGTTATTGTCTTTATTGAACACACGTGTAAACATTCACGGTGAAGGGTGGAAAAGGTATGTGAAGCCTTGGATTTAATAATGGTTTGACCCTCCTTTGGCAGCAATAACCTCAACCAAACGTTTTCTGTTGTTGTGGATCAGACCTGCACAACGGTTAGGAGGAATTTTGGACCATTCCTCTTTACAATACTGTTTCAGTTCATCAATATTCTTGGGATGTCTGATCTGCTCTTTTGAAATCATGCCACAACATCTCAATCGGGTCGAGGTCAGGACTGGGCCACTCCAGAATACATATTTTTTCCCTGTTTAAACAATTCTGTTGATTTACAGTTGAAGTCGGAAGTTTACATACCGTTAGGTTGGAGTCAGTAAAACTAATTTTTCAACCACTCCACAAATTTCTTGTTAACAAACTATAGTTTTGGCAAGTTAGTTAGGGCATTTACTTACTTTTCCAACAACTGTTTACAGACAGATTATTTTACCTATAATTCACTGTATCACAGTTCCAGTGGGTCAGAGGTTTACGTATAATAAGTTGACTGTGCCTTTAAACAGCTTGGAAAATTCCATTAAATGATGTCATGGCTTTAGAGAATTCTGATATGCTAATTTACATAATTTGAGTCAATTGGAGGTGTACCTGTGGATATATTTCAAGTCTGGATCATCCCAGGGAGCAATTTCCAAACGCCTGAAAGTACCACAGTCATCTGTGCAAACAATAGTACGCAAGTATAAAAACCATGGGACCAAGCAGCCGTCATATCACTCAGGAAGGAGACGCGTTCTGTCTCCTAGAGATAAACTTACTTTGGTGCGAAAAGTGCAAATCAATCCCAGAACAACAGAAAAGGACCTTGTGAAGATGCTGGAGGTAACGGGTACAAAAAACATCTTTATCCACAGAAAAACGAGTCCTATATCGACTTAACCTGAAATGCTGCTCAGCAGGGAAGAAGCCACTGCTCCAAAACCGTTACCAATTAGTTTACCCTGACCTGATGGACTATAAATACATAACGTTACCCTGACCAGATGGACTATAAATACATAACGTTACCAATTAGTTTACCCTGACCAGATGGACTATAAATACATAACGTTACCAATTAGTTTACCCTGCCCAGATGGACTATAAATACATAACGTTACCAATTTGTTTACCCTGACCAGATGAACTATAAATACATAACGTTACCCTGGCCAGATGGACTATAAATACATAACGTTACCCTGACCAGATGGACTATAAATACATAACGTTACCCTGACCAGATGGACTATAAATACATAACGTTACCCTGACCAGATGGACTATAAATACATAACGTTACCCTGACCAGATGGACTATAAATACATAACGTTAACCTGACCAGATTAACTATAAATACATAACGTTACCCTGACCAGATGAACTATAAATACATAATGTTACCCTGACCAGATGAACTATAAATACATAATGTTACCCTGACCAGATGAACTATAAATACATAACGTTACCCTGACCAGATGAACTATAAATACATAACGTTACCCTGACCAGATGGACTATAAATACATAACGTTACCCTGACCAGATGAACTATAAATACATAACGTTACCCTGACCAGATGGACTATAAATACATAATGTTACCCTGACCAGATGAACTATAAATACATAACGTTACCAATTAGTTTACCCTGCCCAGATGGACTATAAATACATAACGTTACCAATTTGTTTACCCTGACCAGATGAACTATAAATACATAACGTTACCCTGAACAGATGGACTATAAATACTTAACGTTACCCTGACCAGATGGACTATAAATACATAACCTTACCCTGACCAGATTGACTATAAATACATAAAGTTACCCTGACCAGATGGACTATAAATACATAACGTTACCCTGACCAGATGGACTATAAATACATAACGTTACCCTGACCAGATGGACTATAAATACATAACGTTACCCTGACCAGATGAACTATAAATACATAACGTTACCAATTCGTTTACCCTGACCAGATTAACTATAAATACATAACGTTACCCTGACCAGATGGACTATAAATACATAACGTTACCCTGACCAGATGAACTATAAATACATAACGTTACCCTGACCAGATGAACTATAAATACATAATGTTACCCTGACCAGATGAACTATAAATACATAACGTTACCCTGACCAGATGAACTATAAATACATAACGTTACCCTGACCAGATGAACTATAAATACATAACGTTACCCTGAACAGATGGACTATAAATACATAACGTTACCCTGACCAGATGGACTATAAATACATAACCTTACCCTGACCAGATTGACTATAAATACATAATGTTACCCTGACCAGATGAACTATAAATACATAACGTTACCCTGACCAGATGAACTATAAATACATAATGTTACCCTGACCAGATGGACTATAAATACATAACGTTACCCTGACCAGATGGACTATAAATACATAACGTTACCAATTAGTTTACCCTGACCAGATGAACTATAAATACATAACGTTACCCTGACCAGATGGACTATAAATACATAACGTTACCAATTCGTTTACCCTGACCAGATGAACTATAAATACATAACGTTACCAATTCGTTTACCCTGCCCAGATGGACTATAAATACATAACGTTACCCTGACCAGATGAACTATAAATACATAACGTTACCCTGACCAGATGGACTATAAATACATAACGTTACCCTGACCAGATGGACTATAAATACATAACGTTACCCTGACCAGATGAACTATAAATACATAACGTTACCAATTAGTTTACCCTGACCAGATGAACTATAAATACATAACGTTACCAATTCGTTTACCCTGACCAGATGAACTATAAATACATAACGTTACCCTGACCAGATGGACTATAAATACATAACGTTACCAATTAGTTTACCCTGACCAGATGAACTATAAATACATAACGTTACCAATTAGTTTACCCTGACCAGATGAACTATAAATACATAACGTTACCCTGACCAGATGGACTATAAATACATAACGTTACCCTGACCAGATGAACTATAAATACATAACGTTACCCTGACCAGATGGACTATAAATACATAACGTTACCAATTAGTTTACCCTGACCAGATGAACTATAAATACATAACGTTACCAATTAGTTTACCCTGACCAGATGAACTATAAATACATAATGTTACCCTGACCAGATGAACTATAAATACATAACGTTACCAATTAGTTTACCCTGACCAGATGAACTATAAATACATAACGTTACCAATTAGTTTACCCTGACCAGATGGACTATAAATACATAACGTTACCCTGACCAGATGAACTATAAATACATAACGTTACCAATTAGTTTACCCTGACCAGATGGACTATAAATACATAACGTTACCCTGACCAGATGGACTATAAATACATAACGTTACCAATTAGTTTACCCTGACCAGATGAACTATAAATACATAACGTTACCCTGACCAGATGGACTATAAATACATAACGTTACCAATTAGTTTACCCTGACCAGATGAACTATAAATACATAACGTTACCAATTAGTTTACCCTGACCAGATGGACTATAAATACATAACGTTACCCTGACCAGATGGACTATAAATACATAACGTTACCAATTAGTTTACCCTGACCAGATGAACTATAAATACATAACGTTACCCTGACCAGATGGACTATAAATACATAACGTTACCAATTCGTTTACCCTGACCAGATGAACTATAAATACATAACGTTACCAATTCGTTTACCCTGCCCAGATGGACTATAAATACATAACGTTACCCTGACCAGATGAACTATAAATACATAACGTTACCCTGACCAGATGGACTATAAATACATAACGTTACCCTGACCAGATGGACTATAAATACATAACGTTACCCTGACCAGATGAACTATAAATACATAACGTTACCAATTAGTTTACCCTGACCAGATGAACTATAAATACATAACGTTACCAATTCGTTTACCCTGACCAGATGAACTATAAATACATAACGTTACCCTGACCAGATGGACTATAAATACATAACGTTACCCTGACCAGATGGACTATAAATACATAACGTTACCAATTAGTTTACCCTGACCAGATGAACTATAAATACATAACGTTACCAATTAGTTTACCCTGACCAGATGAACTATAAATACATAACGTTACCCTGACCAGATGGACTATAAATACATAACGTTACCCTGACCAGATGAACTATAAATACATAACGTTACCCTGACCAGATGGACTATAAATACATAACGTTACCAATTAGTTTACCCTGACCAGATGAACTATAAATACATAATGTTACCCTGACCAGATGAACTATAAATACATAACGTTACCAATTAGTTTACCCTGACCAGATGAACTATAAATACATAATGTTACCCTGACCAGATGAACTATAAATACATAACGTTACCAATTAGTTTACCCTGACCAGATGAACTATAAATACATAACGTTACCAATTAGTTTACCCTGACCAGATGAACTATAAATACATAACGTTACCAATTAGTTTACCCTGACCAGATGAACTATAAATACATAACGTTACCAATTAGTTTACCCTGACCAGATGAACTATAAATACATAACGTTACCAATTAGTTTACCCTGACCAGATGAACTATAAATACATAACGTTACCAATTAGTTTACCCTGACCAGATGAACTATAAATACATAACGTTACCAATTAGTTTACCCTGACCAGATGAACTATAAATACATAATGTTACCCTGACCAGATGAACTATAAATACATAACGTTACCAATTAGTTTACCCTGACCAGATGAACTATAAATACATAACGTTACCAATTAGTTTACCCTGACCAGATGGACTATAAATACATAACGTTACCCTGACCAGATGAACTATAAATACATAACGTTACCAATTAGTTTACCCTGACCAGATGGACTATAAATACATAACGTTACCCTGACCAGATGAACTATAAATACATAACGTTACCAATTAGTTTACCCTGACCAGATGGACTATAAATACATAACGTTACCCTGACCAGATGGACTATAAATACATAACGTTACCCTGACCAGATGGACTATAAATACATAACGTTACCCTGACCAGATGAACTATAAATACATAACGTTACCCTGACCAGATGAACTATAAATACATAACGTTACCCTGACCAGATGAACTATAAATACATAACGTTACCCTGACCAGATGAACTATAAATACATAACGTTACCCTGACCAGATGAACTATAAATACATAACGTTACCCTGACCAGATGGACTATAAATACATAACGTTACCAATGAGTTTACCCTGACCAGATGGACTATAAATACATAACGTTACCAATTAGTTTACCCTGACCAGATGAACTATAAATACGTAACGTTACCCTGACTAGATGAACTATAAATACATAACGTTAACCTGACCAGATGGACTATAAATACATAACGTTACCCTGACCAGATTAACTATAAATACATAACGTTACCCTGACCAGATGAACTATAAATACATAACGTTACCCTGACCAGATGAACTATAAATACATAACGTTACCCTGACCAGATGAACTATAAATACATAACGTTACCCTGACCAGATGGACTATAAATACATAACGTTACCAATGAGTTTACCCTGACCAGATGGACTATAAATACATAACGTTAACAATTAGTTTACCCTGACCAGATGAACTATAAATACGTAACGTTACCCTGACTAGATGAACTATAAATACATAACGTTAACCTGACCAGATGGACTATAAATACATAACGTTACCCTGACCAGATGAACTATAAATACATAACGTTAACCTGACCAGATGGACTATAAATACATAACGTTACCCTGACCAGATGAACTATAAATACATAATGTTACCAATTAGTTTACACTGACCAGATGAACTATAAATACGTAACGTTACCAATTAGTTTACTCTGACCAGATGAACAGGGCGCATAGGCTGTATGCAGCTGCTCTTATTAGTAGCCTCCAGTTGATCAAACTGAAAAATAGTATCGTTTTCATCCCATACGGCATGTCATATCTCTAGTGTTTAGGTGTAGCCTAGGCTGGTGCAACATTTATGTAATGAGTTTTTGCTTGTGTCGGTCATCATCTTTTCAAAATAAATACCGGCACGTGAGGTAGATAATATACAAAAGTGAAATAAACAATAAAAATGTACCATAAACATTACACATACAGAAGTTTCAAATCAATAAAGACATTACAAATGTCATGTTTATATATATACAGTGTTGTAACAATGTGCAAATGGTCTTAATCCAACTTTTAAAGGACGTTGCGATGGGCGCTATCAAATCATTCTGAATGGATTTAGACATCTCAGAAAAGACAGTAGAAAGTTCCATATGTTCAGCATGTAAAGCATAGTAAAGCTCAATTACCGCAGCAAGCTCTTTGTGGTTGCCCTTGTTAGCGGAACCTTCCTTCTCGTCATGTCCTCTGAAAGCCAATTCTTGCATGCCCCAAAACGCAGTGGTGTTGATAAGCCTGAACCTGATGTGGGCATGTATATGCTCCCTGCTTTTGTTTTGCCATTGAGCTGAACGATTGATGTTCTTCAGGTCATTGTACACCTCTTTAGCCCAAGGCTCAGACTTTCCAAAAAGCAAGGCCAGAAATACAGACGGCTTGATGAAAGACTCCCTGTCAACCATCCGTTTTATACCAATTGGCATTGAAAGCCCTCACCTTTCATCCTTCTTCATGAAACTGATCTCAGTTCGACCCTTGGTTTTAATTCACACTTTTTCCGCGCGAATGAAAGGGGCTCTTCAACAAAGTCAACAACATTTTTGGTAGCGTTGGCAGCGAAACACTTCACACTTGAGCTGGTAGCTAGCTACTACTACTTGCTACTGAATTTAGCAAGTCAAATTTAAATTAATTGCACTAACTGGACAAAGTTCAAAAACGAAGAAAACTATTTATAAATCTACTTTCTACTGTCTCCTGTAATTTGATCCCCCCCCCATAATGCTAGAAGCCTAGAAGCCTCCTAGATTTAATTTTGAAGTCAATGGATCCAGAGGAGGACAGAAGCTAGCTACCCCATTATGCTACCCCAGAGAGTGCTGTTGAAGTTACTGCAAAACAGTGTGTTTTATATCAATTATTTGGTGACATATGAACATATTTACATATTTAGTATAGTTTTGTCAAACAATTATAACTTTTTTAGTTTTTCACCATTTTTATTTTTATGAAATTTCACTGAGGAGGATGGTCCACGCCTTCATCTGAGGAGCCTCCACTGACTGAAAAGTGATTTAGTATGTTCTGGACTAATAAGCTGCTGGTTGTAAGAAGTTTTACAGCTCTGAGGTAATCATAGGGTGAGAGTATCGGTTGAGTATAGTATCGCTATGAATTTCTGGCATGGAAAGGTTTACTACCAACATCAGCTAAATGAGTTTGTGATCATGACTATTCTTTGCAGTTCGTGCGTACAGGGCAATGACCATGATTGAAGAGGACAGCTTCTCCTTGGTCAACACTCTTGCATGTGTGATTTTGGAATCTAGGTCAAAGAGCTGAATTAGGCGGGGAGTAATGGAAGAAAATCTGCATCACTCGGTTACAGGTCCAGTGAGAACATGCAGACCACACACATGTGTATGGATGAAAGATTGAACCAGCCTTGTGGAGGTCTACAAAAGAAATTCTGAGGTCTTGGCTGATTTCTTTTGATTTTCCCTTGATGTCAAGCAAAAGGCACTGAGTTTGAAGGTAGGCCTTGAAATACATCCACACAGGTACACAGGTACACCTCCAATTGACTCATATGATGTCAATTAGCCAACATCGTTGTCACCATATTAGCTAACGTGATAGTCAACATAGTTCTATTAACTAACGTATCAGTGAACCCTCTATATTCATAAAGTACAGCCAGTAAGCAGTGTAGTAGCAGTTACACCAGTGGGCCCCGGTGGCAATAAATTAATAAAACAAAAAACGCACCTTGACTTGGGAGTGTTCCAGTCTTGGATAGCCATAGACAGCTAGCTAACATAGCATCCCTCTCTGTTGGATAGCCATAGACAGCTAGCTAACATAGCATCCCTCTCTGTTGGATTGCCATAGACAGCTAGCTAACATAGCATCCCTCTTTGTTGGATTGCCATAGACAACTAGCTAACATAGCATCCCTCTCTGTTGGATAGCCATAGACAGCTAGCTAACATAGCATCCCTCTCTGTTGGATAGCCATAGACAGCTAGCTAACATAGCATCCCTCTCTGTTGGATAGCCATAGCCAGCTAGCTAACATAGCATCCCTCTCTGTTGAATAGCCATAGCCAGCTAGCTAACATAGCATCCCTCTGTTTGAACCGGGTGTTTAAATAGGCTAAACTAACTAGCTACAAAGGAAATATTGCACGCTTACTTCTCCTTCATATTTGAAGATATTCATTTTTTCAAAAAGGTTAAATTGTCTTTCTCTCTGTCTTGATTCAACTAATCACCACATTGTATGCAATGCAGTTCTAGCTAGCTGTAGCTTATGCTTTCAGTACTAGATGAATTCTCTGATCCTTTGATTGGGTGGACAACATGTAGCAAGAGCTCTAATAGGTTGGAGGATGTTTCACTATTTACATTTTTACTGAGGATGGTCCTCCCCTTCCTCCTCTGAGGAGCCTGCACTAACACACTCACAAACGACCTCACAAAACTGAATTTCAATTTTAGACATGAAAATAAATGTCAAATGTGAATCATTTTAGATGTGAAAGAAGGCGTTAATGTGAAGTCTCATTCAAAAGACAGCAATTCTGCAGATATGTGAGTTCAGTTAGAGGGGAATGAAAAGAATGACAAGTGTGTTAGCACGCTAGTGCTTGTGTGTCCATACCTATGTGCAGAGTGTGCCCTTTGTTATGATATGTTTCAACTCTGTTGCTCTCCTGTCATCCCAGCACATAGATAACGAGGGAGAAGGCAGCCCAAAAACTTCACACAGACGGAATTAGCACAAGGCATGATCGCAGGCTTCAATTGGAGAAAGTTTCTCGCTCTTCTGACAGTCTTCAGATGCTTGTTCAAACGTTTCTGTTAAGAGGGATTCAAATCAAGAGGGGGATTGTGCTTGTCTAACTCAAATATGCAGACTCCCCATTTCAGTTTATCATGAAGACAAATCAGTGTGTGTGTGTGTGTGTGTGTGTGGTGTGTGTGGTGTGTGTGAGTGTGTGCATACATGCGTGAGTGTGTGCATCTCCCCTCCAGAGGAGCGTGTTCTGATGGATGTTAATGTGGACTGACAAAGGGGTGTCCCCCGAGGGAGAACCACAGCCAACCAGGGAGGAGGGGGGGGTAACCGCTCTAATCCTCTCCCTTCTTCACAGACCCAGCGAGGAAACGAGGCAGTGAACCACCCAATGAATAAATAAAAGCCCCCCACCTCCCCCTTCCAGCCTGCAGTGCTGCATAGGAGTACTTAAAAACATTTTAACAAGAGACTCACTTCATTAAATATGGACTTCCTATGCACAAAGACCCTGGAAGTAAAACTCTGACTTTACACATTGAAAGAGAGCAAGAGAGGATAAGATGAGAGCGAGATACTAGAAGGGAACTAAATACATTTAGAGATAGGGAGAGTGTTAGAGTGCAATGGGAGATAAAGAAAGACTTTCAAAATGTCACAAGTTTAAGGACCAAATACTGAAATAAGTTTCGAATATTTATTTGAGGAAATGGAATGGATGTGAGAATGAGGATTCAGGAGGAGAATGAGAATGGACCGGCTGCAGATGAAGGATCGGTGGAGTAAACTTGGCTCGGAGTCTCAGGTAAATATCGTCAGGCCGTGGTAGTGGTTGCTGAGGTGATGGCAATCCCAAAAAAAGAGAATTCTAAGTTAGTTGTACCCGAGAGAGGAAGTGAGCTGTTCTGGACTGCATGTGCTGAATGGTTGGCAGCAGGTAGCCTAGTGAGGAAAATAACCTCACACTCAACGTCAACAAAACGAAGGACGACACAACAGTGGTAGGCTTGATTACCAACAACGACGAGACGGCCTACAGGGAGGAGGTGTGGGCCCTCGGAGTGTGGTGTCAGGAAAATAACCTCACACTCAACATCAACAAAACCAAGGAGATGATTGTGGACTTCAGGAAACAGCAGAGGGAGCACCCCCCTATCCACATCGATGGGACAGTAGTGGAGAGGGTAGTAAGTTTTAAGTTCCTCGGCGTACACATCACGGACAAACTGAATTGGTCCACCCACACAGACAGCATCGTGAAGAAGGCTCAGCAGCGCCTCTTCAACCTCAGGAGACTGAAGAAATTTGGCTTGTCACCAAAAGCACTCACAAACTTCTACAGATGCACAATCGAGAGCATCCTGTCGGGCTGTATCACCGCCTGGTACGGCAACTGCTCCGCCCACAACCGTAAGGCTCTCCAGGGGGTAGTGAGGTCTGCACAACGCATCACCAGGGGTAAACTACCTGCCCTCCAGGACACCTACAGCACCGATGTCACAGGAAGGCCAAAAAGATAATCAATGACAACAATCAACCGAGTCACTGCCTGTTCACCCCATTACCATCCAGAAGGCGAGGTCAGTACAGGTGCATCAAAGCTCGCACCAAGAGACTGAAAACAGCTTCTATCTCAAGGCCATCAGACTGCTAAACAGCAATCACTACCTCAGAGAGGCTGCTGCCTACATGGAGACTCACTAGTCAATTTAAACAATGCCACTTTAATAATGTTTACATATCTTACATTACTCTCATACGTACAGTTGAAGTCGGAAGTATACATACACTTAGGTTGGAGTCATTAAAACCCATTGTCAACCACTCCACAAATTTCTCGTTAACAAACTACAGATTTGGCAAGTCGGTTAGGACATCTACTTTGTGCATAACATAATAAATGTTTCCAAAAATTGTTTACAGAGACAGATTATTTCACTTATAATTCACTGTATCACAATTCCATTGCATCAGAAGTTTACGTAAACTAAGTTGACTGTGCCTTTAAACAGTTTGGAAAATTCCAGAAAATTATGTCAATTGGAGGTGTATTTGTGGATGTATTTCAAGGCCTACCTTCAAACTCAGTGCCTCTTTGCTTGACATCAGGGGAAAATCAAAATAAATCAGCCAAGCCTTTAGAAAAAAATTGTGGACCTCCACAAGTCTGGTTCATCCTTGGGAGAAATGTCCAAATGCCTGAATGTACCACAGTCATCTGTACAAACAATAGTACGCAAGTATGAACACCATGGGACCACGCAACCGTCATACCGTTCAGGAAGAAGACGCGTTCTGTCTCCTAGAGATGAAAGTACTTTCATCTCTAGGAAGTGCAAATCAATTCCAGAACAGCAGCAAAGGACCTTGAAGATGCTGGAGGAAAAAGGTACAAAAATATCTATATCGAAATAACCTGAAAGGCCACTAAGCAAGGAATGAAATCAAATGAAATGTATTTATAAAGCCCTTCTTACATCAGCTGGTATATCAAAGTGCTGTACAGAAACCCAGCCTAAAACCCCAAACAGCAAGCAATGCAGGTTTAGAAGCATGGTGGCTAGGAAAAACTCCCGAGAAAGGCCAAAACCTAGGAAGAAACCCAGAGAGTTACCAGGCTATGAGGAGTGGCCAGTCCTCTTCTGGCTGTGCCAGGTGGAGATTATAACAAAACATGGCCAAGATGTTCAAATGTTCATAAATTACCAGCATGGTCAAATAATAATCATCACAGTAGTTGTCGAGGTTGCAACAAGTCAGCACCTCAGGAGTAAATGTCAGTTGGCTTTTCATAGCCGATCATTGAGAGTATCCTGCTGTCTCCAGAGAGTTGAAAACAGCAGGTCTGGGACAGTTAGCACGTCCGGTGAACAGGTCAGGGTTCGATAGCTGCAGGCAGAACAGTTGAAACTGGAGCAGCAGCATGGCCAGGTGGACTGGGGACAGCAAGAAGTCATCATGCCAGGTAGTCCTGAAGCATGGTCCTAGGACTCAGGTCCTCCGAGAGAGAAAGAAAGAAAGAATTAGAGAGAGCATACTTAAATTGACCATCGTTATGTTTGGAGGAAAAAGGGGGAGGCTTGCAAGCTGAAAAACACCATCCCAACTGTGAAGCACGGGGGTGGCAGCATCATGTTGTGGGGGTGCTTTGCTGCAGGAGGGACTGGTCCACTTCACAAAATAGATGGCATCATGAGGAGGGAAAATTAGGTGGATATATTGAAGCAACGTCTCAAGACATCAGTCAGGAAGTTAAAATTTTGTTGCAAATGGGTCTTCCAAATTGACAATGACCCCAAGAATACTTCCAAAGTTGTAGCAAAATGACTTAAGGACAACAAAGTCAAGGTATTGGAGTGGCCATCACAAAGCCCTGACTTCAATCCTATAGAAAATGTGTGGGCAGAACTGAAAAAGTGCTTGTGAGCAAGGAGGCCTACAAACCTGACTCCGTTACACCAGCTCTGTCAGGAGGAATGGGCCAAAATTCACCCAACTTATTGTGGGAAGCTTGTGGAAGGCTACCCAAAACATTTGACCCAAGTTAAACAATTTAAAGACAATGCTACCAAATACTAATTGAGAGTAAACTCCTGACCCACTGAGAATGTGATGAAAGAAATTAAAGCTGAAATAAATCATTCTTTCTACCATTATTCTGACATTTCACATTCTTAAAATAAAGTGGTGTTCCTAACTGACATAAAACAGTGATTGTTTACTTGTAGTAAATGTCAGGAATTGTGAAATAATCTGTGTAAACAATTGTTGGAAAAATGACTTGGGTCATACACAAAGTAGATGTCCTAACCTACTTGCCTAAACTATAGTTTGTTAACAAGACATTTGTGGAGTTGTTGAAAAACAAGTTTTAATGACTCCAACCTAAGTGTATGTAAACTTCCGACTTCAACTGTACATGTACCTAAATGTTTAATATCCATAATTGTTATGATTATTTATTTGAATTGCGCGCCCTCCAGTTTCACCTGCAAGCGGTGCGCCTAGCCCTAACAGATCCTAACTGACCTAAGACAACACATTTTTTCCTGGATTAAATGTCAGGAATTGTGAAAAACTGATTTTAAACGTTTAAAGGTGTATGTAAACTTATGTAAACTTCCGACTACAACTGTATATACTGCATCTTATCCCTTCCGTTGCGCATATTATTTTTCAATCCCTTTAGATGTGTTTATTAGGTAGTTGTTGGGGAATTGTTAGATATTGTAAGAATATTTGGAAGATAAATACATAACGCAGAGGACGAGAGGTCAAGAGAGTACTGAAGGTCAAAAGGACTAAAAGTCAATAGAGTACTAACGATCAATGGAAATAGTGTTTTTTCCATAATATGGGATTAATGAGCAATGGGTCAGAGACATGGGAGGAATTTCAGTGCGGAACTCATAGCTACATGGCAAGTTCTCATTGGTGCAAATTGGTTACATTGAATTTGATATAGGATACTTGTTATTTGGCATTTGGCCCAGTTTTATTGCAAGGAATTCTAATTGGTCAACCACAGGCTAGGGCTGGGTGATAAAACTACACCCTGTTGTTTTGCTTTGTGGAGAAAATCACTGAAGAGAATCACTGAGGACAGGGGAGAATGAACATCTACCTCCACGCATAATTTGTTCTCTTTGAATAAACCTATTTTTCTCCCCCTGATTTGCTTTGGGGTCTGTGCTATTGAAGAGTAACATCAACTCCTAACAATATTACTGCACTGTCGGAACTAGCACAAGCATTTCTCTACACATTAACATCTGCTAACCATTTGTATGTGACCAATAAAATGTTATTTTACTTGGGATGCTGTGTCAAAATGCCATGGATGCAGCTCTGATGCAGAATGAGTGTCTGGATTATTAGTCAGTAGGATAGCCGTACAGGGATAGTCTGTCTCAGATGGGAATGGAACAATGGATGCAGCTCCGATGCAGAAGGAGTGTCTGGAGTATTAGTCGGTAGGATAGCCGTACAGGGATAGTCTGTCTCAGATGGGAATGGAACCAATGGCGAGCCGATGGAACCATATTCAGTGATGAATAATGGATCGGATGGAGAGTCATGTTTTAAGCCTCGAGAGAATTCAGACATAGATTGTGAATGTGCGCCATTCAGAGGGTTAATGGCAAAGACAAAATATTTAAGCGCCTTTGAACGGGGTATGGTAGTAGGTGCCAGGCGCACCAGTTTGGGCCAAGAACTGCAATCCTGCTAGGTTTTTCATGCTCAAAGGTTTCCTCTGTGTATCAAGAATGGCCCACCACTCAAAGGACAACTAGCCAACTTGACACAACTGTGGGAAACATTGGAGTCAACATAGGTCAGCATCAGTGGCAATTTTAGCATGTAAACCTTGGTGGGGCAAAAAAATATATAAAATGGGATGCATTCCAGCAAAGCCACTACACAACACTAAACAATTCATTAATTGCACTATAAAACGGTGACAAACGATGCCCACAAAGTGTTAGGCCTACATAAAGCTGTCCCAACAGCAGTCACAACACCTTACCACTGCTACACCTGGTTATCAGCGGAGCCTTGTCTGGCAGCGAAACAGCTCACTCAGCCTCATTTACTGCCTTTAAAAAAACATAGCTGATATAATATAATAATAATATAATAATAATATATGCCATTTAGCAGACGCTTTTATCCAAAGCGACTTACAGTCATGTGTGCATACATTCTACGTATGGGTGGTCCCGGGGATCGAACCCACTACCCTGGCATTATAAGCACCATGCTCTACCAACTGAGCTAAACAAATGTGGTTTCTAATGACAATTGAGATTTACAAACTATGGCATGACAAGACAACAAACGTATAAGAGGCAATCCGTAATTTCTATTAAGACATTGTTAATAAGGGAGCTAGGACGGACGTATTCAATATAACTATTTGTTTAGCACTTTTGAAATGTACAGCGACAGAATTCAGAACATGGGCCGTTCTTACAGTGTTCTCCATGTACACCAAATCAGAACAATAATATAAATAAAGGGGGCATATAAGCAGTCAATGAAAGTTCTTACAATATTTGATGATTGCATTTCTCTAAAACAGGTTATAGGCTACATGTGCACCACCAAGTCATAACAGTAGGCAAAAGGGGTAAATACACCAATTTATTAGGTTGAGGCATATGGGCTACTAACATCTTATGACACAACATACACTTAAGTATACTGTATCTAAGAAAGTAATACTATCTCCATGGCATATTATATCATTTATGCAGGACTCACCTTGTGCTGTGCTTACTTGAACAGGAAGGTGGTGTGGTGGTCGTTCAGGGGCAAATTTTGCCAAAGTATCGCATTCTCTGGATTTATGGTGCTTTCAAGACAACTGGGAACTAGGCCGGATTTACAATTCCGAGTTGAATGAGCGTTCAAAGCATATTTTCCCAGTCGGACCTTCTTCCCAACTTCCCAGTTGACTTGAACTCACTGAAGTCAAGTTTTCACAGTTCCGAGTTAAGAGTTGTTTTGAGCACAGCACAAATCATGCTTCATTGACAGCATGGCCAAGGTTATATATGTTTATCATTTTACACTTGGAAAAGATCCCCTTAAACCCAGAATTGGGACCAGAAAGCCACTCCACAAAATAGCAGGCTAGTGATTGCTTTGCAATGCTTGCAGTTAGCCACTGATTCCTTCCAAACCACTCATTGTTGAATTTGCGATTTCCAATTTGTTGTGTCATGTTTATGTCCAATGGCCGATGAGCACCGATATGTTTTATCCATAATTTCTCTTCATTATTTCTCTTCATATGACAAGGATTAAAAAGGATTTGCCAGCAGATTGTCGACTTGATTCATGATGACTGCTAGCATGCTAGCTAAGATTTTGAAAGTATGATGTTAACATGATCAGGCCGATCAAAGCTACTGTACATATAACGTGATTTGACAAAATTTTATCTGTGGCCAATGAACTTGAGCCTTCTTGAATGGTCACTTCTAATGTAACTCTATGGCAGCACCCAAGGGGCTAGAATTTTTTGCTCTACCCTTAGACGTGGCGGTGATGTGATGTCCCCACGAATGACAGAACACAGCACCAATCACAACATAACGATTTGTCTTTTCTGCTGGCTTGCACCACCACCACAGAAGAACCAAGCTAGACTGAAACACCTACATTTTAGAGCTGCCAAGTAAACAAAAAATGACCATGTTTGTGTGAGTCTTTATTAACTTAATTATACATATATAAAAACATTTTTTTTACATTGTTGTCAAACTAATATGTGACACTTATTAATGCCAAAATAACAAGCAAAACAGGCAAGCCCCCAAAAAGCAGAAATACAATTTCGGGCTCAAAACAGGTGGGGCTCTGCCCTGAATGACAGGTCGCCACTGATCCCTGTGTAATTACTTTCTGCTCCTTGTAGAGTCCATGCCACTACGAATTGAGGCAGTTCAGTTCTGTTTGGTATACTCAGTGTTGGTAAAAGATGAGGATGTAAACTTGGAACAATACCAGCGTGGAAAGACTGCGATGGAGACCTAACCTTATCTCAGCATCTGGATGCAGACAGACTGGATGTCAATGGTGATTGGCTGGTGACGAGGGTGGGTGGCGAGCAGATGAAGACTAGAACAGAGGCAGTTGGTTCACTTATCTAGGAGTGGGCGAACATACAGCTGTCGAGAGCACCCCAGTATGTACTGACATCCCACTGTAGGAGCCTCCAGGCAGTAACAGTCGAAAACAGGCAATGGCAGTCGTAGATTGTTGCGCCACCAAAATGAATGGCGAGATCCATAACGATTGAGTGGAAGTCGTCCAACTCCAAGTGATTACAAGGGTGAGCCGAGGAGGGGGACGAAGGGACTTGGGGTGGGGGAGAGAGGAAAGGCTAGATGGACCTGAGGTGGGGAGAGGTCATCCCTGGCAGAGAGAGGGGGTGAGCCATTGCCGTAACAGTGGTCACATTTAGGATCTGCTGGAGGAGCAAGGAAGAGACTGGATGCAAATTGAAGTGGAGTGTGTTGGGTAGAAGAAGAGTCAGGGTGGCTGTCGAGAGTGAATGGTGAGCCGGGGGGCAGGGCTGGGCTGCGGCTAGCAGTGAAAACTGTACCATGGAAGCAATCGGCTCACTGAAAAAGGAGAACTTAACAGCTGTAAGGAACAAGGGCCGAGCCACAGATAGCTGACTGAGCGGTCATCACTGGCAGAGAAGGTGAGGCACTGCAAGGGTGGCGGTCACAGGACCAGTGGGATTAAAGGCGATGATGAAGTTTGTCACTGGTGTAGAGGGAGGGTGTGTCACCCCGGGAGCACGGGTCACAGGCTATGCAGAGAAAGGTTGTCACTGGCAGAGAGAGGGCTGAGCCGCTGCTACAGCAGCAGACACAGGGCCAGTAAGATCTGAGAGGGGGAGAACTGCTAGAGGCTGTGAAGATCAAACATGCTAGGTACCCGGGAGGCCAGAGCAGCTGGCAGTTTAGAATGGAACAGAGAGACAGTCGGTTCACTGAACCAGGACAGTGTCATAGCTGGGAGGGCCAGGGTCTGGACCGCTGCGGGGGTGGCAGGCATGAAACTGGCTGAGAGGACGGGATGTGAGAGGTCGTTGCTGGCAGAGAGAGGAAATGCTGCAGTGGTGACAGCAGGACCCAAGAAAAAGAGAAAGGTCGACACTGGCCCAATAGAGAGGGTGAGCCGCTGCCAGAGCAGTGGTCACGGGGCCAGTGAGACCTGGGGGGAGAGGAGCACAATACTGTGAAGATCGAGCAGGCAAGGTAGCCGGAAGGCCAGAGTGTGCAACCTAAAAATCAGTTGAACTGCCGGCGGAGACAGTGGTGGTGGGTGGAGGAAGCATTATGCTGAGAGAGAGGCCGTCGCTGGCAGAGAGAAACATAAGTCAGGGTTCTAGGGTCAGAAAGACAAGTAGTAGAAAGAGGCAAGGGAGCTAGGGGGCCAGAGCTGGTTTTGGATGCAGGGGGCACACTGCCGGTGTGGAGGAGACCGGGTGCGGTGAGATAGAACGGAGGAGAGAGGGATGTGTACGTGTCTTCAGGTATTAGAGAGAGGTGGGAGAGAGAGAGAGCGAGAGAGAGAGAGACGAGAGAGAAGGCCTGCTGGGCCATCGGGGGATGCTGTAACTGCAGGGACTTACGCTGTGTCGGATGCCAAGTTGTAATCTGTGGATGCTAAGAGAGAAGCCAGGTCCGGAGCTGCATTGGGTCAAAGTCTTTGAGCCCTAATCTAAGGCTTGGAGGCCGAGTTGGTGGTGGTAGAATGAATGTGAGGCAGTGGAGGCAGCAGGGTATGTCGGCATGGTGGCCCTCGGGTGTGTAATATTGTCATGTTGTAGGCAACATGGGTGGAGGTGGTTGTGGTCCCGACAGGAGGGCCAGCCGTAGTCAACCGACCGGAGAGAGGGAAAAGGGGCACCATGGAGATATCAATAACAAGAGGGAGGGAGAACAATCATGGCTGGACGGACATTAAGATTTCGAGAGGAGAAAGCAAGTCTGCAGTATGATAGCATGTGGCCAATTTATACCTCTGATACTATGTGTGGCCTGACGTTGCAGACTGTGGCATACGTGACCCTGGACACTACTTTAATGAATGCCATAATAATTACGCTTAACATTTTAAATGTATTTTTTAATTTCACCTTTATTTAACCAGGTAGGCTAGTTGAGAACAAGTTCTCATTTGCAACTGCGACCTGGCCAAGATAAAGCATAGCAGTGTGAACAGACAACACAGAGTTACACATGGAGTAAACAATTAACAAGTCAATAACACAGTAGAAAAAAAAGAGAGTCTATATACATTGTGTGCAAAAGGCATGAGGAGGTAGGCGAATAATTACAATTTTGCAGATTAACATGGAGTGATAAATGATCAGATGGTCATGTACAGGTAGAGATATTGGTGTGCAAAAGAGCAGAAAAGTAAATAAATATAAACAGTATGGGGATGAGGTAGGTAAAATTGGGTGGGCTATTTACCCAATTCGTTCCAGTCACAGGCAGCTGAGAACTGGAACAAAAGGCGGCCAAATGAGGTGTTGGCTTTAGGGATGATCAGTGAGATACACCTGCTGGAGCGCGTGCTACGGGTGGGTGTTGCCATCGTGACCAGTGAACTGAGATAAGGCAGAGCTTTACCTAGCATGGACTTGTAGATGATGAAGGAAATGAAAACGGAATTGTATGGAAAATGCTTGCAATGAATGAGATGCCTGCCTTAAACGACACAGGGTAGCCTAGCGGCTGTGTGGTGAGTTGCCAACCCGTCTAATTTTGGAGTTGGCACACAAATGCTGGAGTTGGTACACATATGCTGGGGTTGGCACACAAATGCTGGAGTTGGCACACAAATGCTGGAGTTGGCACACACATGATGGAGTTGGCACACACATGATGGAGTTGGCACACAAATGCTGGAGTTTGCACACAAATGCTGGAGTTGGCACACACATGATGGAGTTGGCACACACATGATGGAGTTGGCACACAAATGCTGGAGTTTGCACACAAATGCTGGAGTTGGCACACACATGATGGAGTTGGCACACATATGATGGAGTTGGCACACACATGATGGAGTTGGCACACACATGATGGAGTTGGAACACAAATGCTGGAGTTTGCACACAAATGCTGGAGTTGGCACACACATGATGGAGTTGGCACACACATGATGGAGTTGGCACACACATGATGGAGTTGGCACACAAATGATGGAGTTGGCACACAAATGCTGGAGTTTGCACACAAATGCTGGAGTTGGCACACACATGATGGAGTTGGCACACACATTATGGAGTTGGCACACAAATGCTGGAGTTTGCACACAAATGCTGGAGTTGGCACACACATGATGGAGTTGGCACACACATGATGGAGTTGGCACACACATGATGGAGTTGGCACACACATGATGGAGTTGGAACACAAATGCTGGAGTTTGCACACAAATGCTGGAGTTGGCACACACATGATGGAGTTGGCACACACATGATGGAGTTGGCACACAAATGCTAGAGTTGGCACACAGATGATGGAATTGGCACACAAATGATGGAGTTGGCACACAAATGATGGAGTTGGTATATAAATGATGGAGTTGGCATACAAATGATGGAGTTGGCACACAGATGATGGAGTTGGCACACAGATGATGGAGTTGGCACACAAGTGATGGAGTTGGCACACAAATGATGGAGTTGGCACACAAATGATGGAGTTGGCACACAAATGCTGGAGTTGGCACACAGATGATGGAGTTGGCACACAGATGATGGAGTTGGCACACAGATGAATAAGAACAGGAACTGTGTCAACATAAATTACTGTAGCGGCGATGGGTGAATAGATAGGACTCGGATGCAATGGTTGGCGACAGGGCCTCATGGGTCCACTGAGGAGCGAAGCATTAGGCTTGCATCTGGCTGGGAGATGCGCTGGGGCATTTGGTGAAGCAGGGCTATGGATAATCGGGGAATGCACTCGGGAGAGCACGCTGGGAATCGGCCATGGACACGCCACGGTAAAACCCGGAGCTGCCAGGCATGGCGGACAGGAACTGTGGTGAAAGCAGGTAGCTTGCTGGTCCGGGATAAGAGCGGAATGAGGGATATAAGTAGTGATGGGACGATTGATACTGGAGTTCTGATGCAGTTTTCAAAGCACTACTGAGCCGAAACAATGTACTCACGCTCGTTTCAAAGTAACATTATCACGTGATCAATGGCGTTGTTTGTCAAACTGTGTGTTGCAAATTCCGACTGAGTTTGCCGTGGATCCGGTACTATCTTCTATGCTAAGTTGCTTTCAAACACCACCCTCTACTTAAAAAAAATATGTAACCTTTATTTAACTAGGCAAGCCAGTTACTAACAAATTATTATTTACAATGATGGCCTACCCCGGCCAAACCCAGACGACGCTGGGCCAATTGTGCGCCGCCCTATGGGACTCCTAATCACGGCCGGATGTGATTCAGCCTGGATTCGAACCAGTGCCTGAGACAGGCGGGCTACTTGATACCATACTTAGACTGGAGTTAGAATTTTTTTCATGGAACATCACCATCACCACTAAAAGGCAGGCTAATAAGACCCACGACCAACCACTGTGTCAATGAGATTTAATGAGTATTGTGGGAAAGACAATGCTGCTTTTCATTGCTGACCAGCAGATGTCACTAATGTGCAGTGTTAAAAGCTCATAATTAACCATTTTTAGGCACTGTGGTGAAAGTCTCTGTTTCCCATCACTAGATACATGCATCTAACAGGAGCAGGTGCGAAATGCGACAAAATATTACAATTAAATTGATAGGGCTAGTAATGCACAGTGTCGTGCAACACGACATGCACTGCAGAAAAAAGAAGAGAAATGTTTGTTTGGTCAGTAAATGTTGTCCTGATGAAAAAGCAGGTTGGCATTTATTTGAGGCAGCTGGCACAGCCACAAAGTCATACAATCTGATTTTAAACCTAACTTTAACACTGCTAATCCTAACCTTAAATTAAGACAAAAAGCAAATGTCATGAATTTTTATGATAGAGACAATTATAACGTTGCAGCTGGAACATCTATACAACCCTCTTCCCGGAGATCTACTGTACTGTAGGTTTTCAGTCTAACCCTCTTCCTGGAAATCTACTGTCCTGTAGGTTTTCAGTCCAACCCTCTTCCTGGAAATCTACTGTCCTGTAGGTTTTCAGTCCAACCCTCTTCCTGGAAATCTACTGTCCTGTAGGTTTTCAGTCCAACCCTCTTCCTGGAAATCTACTGTCCTGTAGGTTTTCAGTCCAACCCTAATTTAGCGTATCTGATTCAGCTTGTCTGTTTAGTTCGCGTCATCAATTTGCGTAATCCACTCGTTCAACATGCAGAGAAAGGAATCCAAAAATCTACCACTAAACTTTGTTTCAACAATTCAAAATACATTTCTATACACTCCTCAGATACCCTAACATGTAATCAAACTATAATATTTCTTATGGACAGAAGTATGTTCAATAGGAAACCGATTTTAGCAGGTGCGTCTTGTCTTCATCGCGTGCCCAAACACAAAATGTAAGAACACTAGGTCCTCTCAACAACAACAAAAAATATTGTTGGTTTTCCTTTGGATTTTCTCCTACCATCGATTGTGTTATTTTAACATTTCTACAAAGGTCAAAGTGTTTTCTTTTCAATGGTACCAATTATATGCATATCCTGGCATCAGGGCCTGGGCAACAGGCATTTTACTTTACTTCAGTCAGGCGGAAATTGAGAAAAAGTGGGCCTAGCACTAAGAAGTTGAACAGGTAATTAGTGGAATGAGGTGTGTTAAATTATGGTTGGACTGAAAACCCACAGGACGGTAGATCTCCAGGAAGAGGGTTGGCAACCCTGATCTAAACTCTAGAGGAACCGCTCAGTTCTGCCTCCAAGGAAAGACCCATGACAAACGTCAACCTGCGATAAAAAATGGTAACATTAATAAGCTTTTCTATCCTCCTAACATTTTAGATCTCTGACCTCACTGGCCCTTCATCGTCATGGTGACGGACAGACATCATCAATCAGCTGTTCTGACAGCTCATTCTCTTCTATGTAAAGAAAGAGATGAGGGTGATTTGGGCATGGGATGTGTGTGTTTGTGTGTGCGCCTGAGTGTGTTTCTCTCTATGAAAATTTCCCAGATAAGGTCATTTTATATTCCGTGTATTTCGTTAGGTGTTAATCAGTGAACGTCTGGTTTCAACAAACAGCCGAAGGGTATGGAATCCAAAGTGGGTCAGAGTAAAACTACAATTATTCATAGACTCCTCCCATCTCTCTCTATCTAATGTTTTCTGTTATCATGGAAAATAAGCTTTTCATGCGATTCATATTGAAGTTGCAGACAAACTCCTCTAATTGGAGGCAGAAAGAATTTGAAACTACCGATTGGCTGATCGGAGAGTGTGAGAGGGTTCTGATTGGATGATTAGCCAGTTAAAGTATTCAGGTTGATTGTTGAAACAATGAGAGGGTTCTAATTGTCAGAAAAGGGAATGTAAGACCTCTGATTGGATGATGGAGGGGGAAAGGGTTGAGCGGGTGAGATTCCTCTGCGGTATCTAGGTGTCATGGCTGCCAGGTCCCTGTAGGTCTGAACTCTCCATCTACATACTAATCAGAGTCAGCAGGGAGTGATCAAAGGACTCCATCTTTACTCAGAGCAACTCTTAAGTGTGTGTGTGTGTGTGTGTGTGTGTGTGTGTGTGTGTGTGTGTGTGTGTGTGTGTGTGTGTGTGTGTGTGTGTGTGTGTGTGTGTGTGTGTGTGTGTGTGTGTGTGTGTGTGTGTGTGTGTGTGTGGATGGATGTGAAAGGCTTAACCAACCAGTGTGAAGCTCAGTCATAGATGATGATAGAGGCCTCTAGTAGCCTAAAGGCTGTATTAGCATGGACAGAGCCATTGAGGGCTTCCACCATTTTAATATAGTCAACTGGGTGGGTTCCAACTTCATTGGCTGATCCCTCATGGTGACCCTGTTGAAGTTGTGTCCAATCGGGTCATGAAGAGGGATCAGCCAATCGTGAAGAAGAACATTGACGACCTCACAATGCCAATAGCCTCAGTGGCGCTGCCCATGCTCTCACAGATGCTATAATGGCACAGATACAAAGACGAGTCCTATTTATCTCTATCAGCGCAGTGCAGTCTTCAACCTCACTGCTGTTCCCTCAGGAAACCAAGGCCTAGTTTCTCTGCTACCTCCTGATAATGCACACAAGATACATCATGATTGGTAAAAACAGATCTGAGTATACATGCTCTGTTGTTAACACCTTTCCTGTTATTTTACAATTCAGGGGTCTGGACGAAAAGGAAAGAAAACAATGTTCGATATTGAAGAGTGCTTTTTTATTTATTCAACAGAAGTTTGTGCATGTTTGTTGACAACAACCAAACATCAATCAATCACATGATGGTCTGATGCCCAGTAGGAATACAACATGCATCAATGTTATATGAAACCACACACTACCTTTGTTTGACTACTAACAGCTTGATATATTCTCCAGCAGATTGTCTGAGCATTGTCTCACAACGTACATAAAGAAATTCTATTATCTTACAGACTTAGTGTGTAATCATAGGTTTCAGATTGTGTTCATAAACAATCTGCGTTTTCTCTGCACAAAGTGTGTGTGTGTGTGTTCTCTCTGCCGGAGAATAATGAGTCGATACTAGACTGCCTCTCTGTGGTCATACGTTATAACAGGAGCCTCCATAGTGCACCATGCATGGCGCCAAATGGCCTGTCACCTTTGTAGTTACACAGGTCTCCAGTTACCATGGCAATGTGAGCAGCTGCTGAATGTTATGCTTATTTGTTGTTGATCTGTTTACATTGCCGTCTGGGTTGGCTCTTATAAAACATCAAGCAAATAACGGTAGACATTATGAAATTAGAAGTGAGAAGCCTGCAGAGAACAGTGAGATATTCATTATGTACAAATCTCTGGCAGCAGACCTGGCACCAGGATGAAGTGACTAAGCGGGCTACAGTAAATTTTGGGGGTTATTGCATTGGAATGATTGAATGAATTCTGTTTGTATTGTCACACTTTACCGTAATAAACATGAAGTTCAAATGTTGAGACTGAGTGCTTTTGAAATCTGTAGCCTATCTCTGCTGTGCTGTATAAAATCAAATCAAATCCAATTGTATTTGTCACATACACATGGTTAGCAGATGTTAATAAGAGTGTAGCGAAATGCTTGTGCTTCCAGTTCCGACAATGCAGTAATAACCAACAAGTAATCTAGCTAACAATTCCAAAACTACTACCTTATAGACACAAGTGTATGGGGATAAAGAATATGTACATAAAGATATATGAATGAGTGATGGTACAGAGCGGCATAGGCAAGATACAGTAGATGGTATTGAGTGCAGTATATACATATGAGATGAGTATGTAAACAAAGTGGCATAGTTAAAGTGGCTAGTGATACATGTATTACATAAAGATGCAGTAGATATAGAGTACAGTATATACGTATACATATGAGATGAATAATGTAGGGAACATTATATTAGGTAGCATTGTTTAAAGTGGCTAGTGATATATTTTACATCATTTTCCATCAATTCCCATTATTAAAGTGGCTGGAGTTGAGTCAGTGTGTTGGCAGCAGCCACTCAATGTTGGTGGTGGCTGTTTAACAGTCTGATGGCCTTGAGATAGAAGCTGTTTTTCAGTCTCTCGGTCCCAGCTTTGATGCACCTGTACTGACCTCGCCTTCTGGATGATAGCGGGGTGAACAGGCTGTGACAATACAGAGGCGGATGCAAGATGCAAGCAACAATGGTTTAATGAATACAATTATATCAGCAACAGGACAGACAGACTGTACTCAGACGGAATCCGACCCAGGGACTAGGGCGCATCCTCCGGTGATAGCGTGCTGAGAAATCCAGGGGAGTGTGTCCGGATGGGAAGGAAGGAGCACAGCAGATAATCCACACAAGGGCGACGAGAGATGAGCACTGACACACGACACAACCTCAGGGAAGTAACAACACAACCTCAGGGAAGTAACAACGATCTGACAACAAGAAACACTGGTTACAGAACATATAAAGGGAAGATAAGTGGTTCCAGCTGGCGCAGACAATCAGGCCGAGATTGGGAACCACGCCCACACAAACACGGGAGAGAGAGAGAGAGAGAGAAAGAGAGAGGTAGGCAGTGGATTCATGAACCGTGACAATACCGCCTCTTGGCGTTCCCAGGCGAATTTACCTGTCGATTGAAATCACCGATAAGGGAGTGATCCAGAATGTCCCTAGCAGGTACTCAACTTCTCTCCTCCGGGCCGTAACCCTCCCAGTCCACCAGGTACTGGAATCCGCGTCCCCTCCTTCTAGAGTCCAAAATACGATTGACAGAAAAGGTGGGTTCCCCATCAACAAGTCGTGGCGGCGGGGGAACCGGGACCGGCGGGTTAATGCGTGCCTGAAACACAGGTTTTATTTTAGACACATGAAAGGTAGGATGAATTCTTCTATATGCCGGAGGAAGCTTGAGCCGGACCGCCACCGGACTAATGATCCTGGTGACTCTGAACGGGCCGATACATTTGGGGGCAAGCTTGTTCGAAACGGATCGGAGTGGAATGTTCTTAGTAGAAAGCCACACACTTTGGCCAACACACTTTGGCTTCGACCGGTGGCGATTGGCCTTAGCCTTGGTGCGCGCCCCCACCCGGAGAAGAGTCTCACGGGCTCTGCTCCGTGCGTGACGGCACCTCTGGATGAAAGCGTGAGCGGAGGGAACAGTGACCTCGGACTCCGTACTGGGAAAGATAGGTGGCTGGTAACCTAAACTACACTCAAACGGAGAGAGACCCGTGGCTGCCACTGGCAACGAATTGTGAGCGTACTCAACCATAGAGAGTTGTTGACTCCAGGAAGAGGGATTCTTAGAAACCAAACATCGCAACACTCTCTCCAAATCTTGGTTGGCCCTCTCCGTTTGACCGTTGCTCTGGGGATGAAACCCTGAAGACAGGCTGACAGGCCGTGTAAGCGAAAGACGTGATCCACGACAGTTACCGCTGTCTCCTTGGCAGATGGTAATTTAGGCAAGGGAATAAAATGAGCCGCCTTCGAGAACCGGTCCACCACGGTCAAAACAACTGTCTTGCCCTGGGAGGGTGGAAGGCCGGTAACAAAATCAGCGCGATGTGGGACCAAGGCCCCGAAGGGACCGACAGCGGTTGGAGTAACCCATCTGGGGGTCGATTAGAAGTCTTCCCAGTGGCACAAACTGAGCAAGCCAAGACGAAACTGTGAATGTCACGAGCCATCAGTGGCCACCAAAAGCGTTGCTTAACCAAAAAGCTAGTGCGGCTGACTCCTGGATGACACGCTACGTTGGAGCAATGCCCCCACCGAATAACATCGGACCGACACCCCTCCGGCACAAACAACCGATTAGGCGGGCAACCGGGCGGAGGCGTTACCCCTTCTAAGGCCGTTTTGACCCTCGATTCAACCTCCCATGTGAGTGTGAAGACCACTAGGTTTCCGGGTAGGATGCACTCGGGAGTGGATGGGCGTTCGGAATGGTCAAAAATGCGAGAAAGGGAATCGGGTTTGACATTCTTGGAACCCGGGCGATACGAGAGAGAGAAGTCAAAACGTCCGAAAAAGAGTGTCCACCGCCCTTGCCTGGAGTTGAGTCGCTTAGCGGTTCTGATATATTCCAAATTCTTGTGATCGGTCCAAACTATAAAAGGTACCCCCGACCCCTCTAACCAATGGCGCCACTCCTCCAGTGCTAACTTCACTGCCAACAACTCTCTGTTGCCAATGTCGTAGTTGCGTTCCGCAGGTGATAACCGATGGGAAAGGAACGCGCAAGGGTGCATCTTGTCGTCAGAAGAGGAACGTTGGGAAAGTACCGCACCTAGCCCCACCTCTGAAGCGTCCACCTCCACCACGAACTGACGCGAGGGATCGGGAGCTATGAGGATGGGAGCCGAAACAAAGCGGCTCTTGAGTTTGGCGAATGCAGCCTCGCCTGTATCGGACCACCTGAACGTCACTCTGGGGGAGGTTAAGGCGGTAAGAGGAGCGACTATCTGACTAAAGTTGCGAACGAAACGCCGGTAGAAATTGGCGAATCCCAGAAACCTCTGTAGGGCCTTACGGGAATCTGGGCTAGGCCAATCCACCACAGCCTTAACCTTGTCAGGATCCATGCGAATACCTTCAGTCGAGACGATGTAACCTAGGAATGGAACGGATTGTGCATGAAAAATGCATTTCTCCGCCTTGACAAAAAGTCCATTCTCCAACAACCTCTGAAGCACTCGTCTGACGTGCTGAACGTGTTCCTGGAGAGAAGAAGAAAAAATCAGTATGTCATCCAGGTAAACATATATGAACTGATCAATCATATCTCTCAGTACGTCATTGACGAGTGCCTGGAAAACCGCTGGGGAGTTGGATAGCCCAAAAGGCATGACCAAATATTCGAAGTGCCCTCTGGGGGTGTTAAACGCGGTCTTCCATTCGCCCCCCTTATGCGAACCAAATGATATGCATTACGTAAATCCAACTTAGTGAACACGGATGCTCCCTGTAACCTTTCAAAGGCTGAGGACATCAACGGTAAGGGATAGGTATTCTTCACTGTGATGTTATTCAACCCACGGTAATCAACGCAAGGACGCAGAGATCCGTCCTTCTTCCCCACAAAGAAGAACCCCGCCCCCGCTGGAGAAGAGGAAGGACGAATGAATCCAGATGCCAGAGAATCAGAGATGTATCTCTCCATAGCCTCCCTCTCCGGAACAGAGAGTGAATATAACTTGCCTTTAGGCGGAGACTCACCTGGCAATAATTCTATTGCACAGTCATAGGGACAATGCGGAGGAAGAGAAGCAGCACGGAACTTACTGAACACCTCCTTCAGGTCAAGGTATTCAACGGGCACGTTAGACAAATCCACTGCCTCCTCTAGAAACACAGAATCAGACACAGACGAACAAGCAGACACTAAACATGACTCAAGACACTTGTTACTCCACATGGATATAGATTTATGAACCCAGTCAACTCTGGGGTTGTGTTGGGTGAGCCAAGGGTGGCCGAGAACTAATGGTGCAAGGGGTGAGTCCATGAGTAGAAATGATAGTGTCTCAGTGTGATTGCCAGAAGTGATGAGTGTGATAGGTTCAGTGGTGTGAGAAATGTTGGGGAGTTCTTGACCATTGAGAGCGTTGACGGATATCTTGTGCGTGAGTGAGTTGATAGGAATCTGGAGTTTGTGAGCGAGCTTGGTGTCCATGAAATTACCCTCTGCTCCTGAGTCCAGTAAGGCTTGGGTGTCGTGCGTGTGGGTGGCCCATCTTAGTCTTACCGGGAGGAGAGTAGATGATGAGGTCTTCTCTGTGGTGACACCACCCGATAGTAGCCTCATGCTTACTACCGGGCCTGATCTTTTACCGGGCAGGAGTGGATAAAATGGCCCGCTCTACCACAGTAGAGACGGAGTCCTTGCGATCTCCGCCTCTCCCTCTCTTCCCGAGAGAGGCGAGCTCTCCCCAGCTGCATGGGTTCGTGAGCGGAGGCTGAACTGGCCGTGTTCCCGCCGCTGGCATACCAGCCCTCCGTGTCGTTATACGGTCTGTTAGGGCATGCTCGGCGGCCAATACGACTCAGACGAGCGTCGACCCTCAAGGCTAGTTCCACTAGTCCATTTAAACTCCTGGGAAGGTCCAGAACATAAATCTCCTTCTGGATCCGGTCCTCCAGCCCATGCAGGAACATGTCCCACTGCGCCTCTTCGTTCCACTGACACTCTGCGGCCAGAGTGCGGAATTGTTTGGAGTATTCCTATACGGAACGGTCTCCTTGGCGAAGGTCAGCGAGTAGTCTGGCCGCCTCTCTACCCGCCACGGCCCGATCGAAAACCCTTCTCATTTCCTCGGAGAGTGTCTGGAAAGAGGTGCAGCATGGGTCCTGGTTCGCCCACACCGCCGTTCCCCAAAGAGCCGCTTTGCCTGATAGCAGTGTGAGTACGAATGCTACCTTAGACTGTTCACGGTTGAAGGTCCGTGGCTGCAACGAGAAATGCATGGAACATCTCATAAGAAAAGCTCTGCAATAGTCAGGATCACCTGAATAACCCTCTGGTGTCGGTAGCCGTGGCTCTAGCTGGGAATCCGGCTCTGGCGGGGCGGATTGAACTGCCGGTGTAGGTGGCGCAGCGAAACCCCTCAGATGTTGTAATTGTTGGGTCAGCTGGGATACCTGCGTCGCAATGGCTTGTACTGCCCGACATGTGCTGGAGACGTTCTCCTCTTGTTGATCCATTCTCGTGATACTGCGGGAAATGAATTCGGTCAGACTCGTTGAACTCGCTGCATCCATGGTCTGGTCAGATCGTTCTGTGACAATACAGAGGTGGATGCAAGATGCAAGCAACGATGGTTTAATGAATACAATTATATCAGCAACAGGACAGACAGACTGTACTCAGACGGAATCCGACCCTGGGACTAGGGCGCATCCTCTTGTGATAGCGTGCTGAGAAATCCAGGGGAGTGTGTCCGGATGGGAAGGAAGGAGCACAGCAGATAATCCACACAAGGGCGGCGAGAGATGAGCACTGACACACGACACAACCTCAGGGAAGTAACAACACAACCTCAGGGAAGTAACAACGATCTGACAACAAGAAACACTGGTTACAGAACATATAAAGGGAAGATAAGTGGTTCCAGCTGGCGCAGACAATCAGGCCGAGATTGGGAACCACCACGAGAGAGAGAGAGAGAGAGAGAGAGAGAGAGAGAGAGAGAGAGAGAGAGAGAGAGAGAGAGAGAGAGAGAGAGAGAGAGAGAGAGAGAGAGAGAGAGAGAGAGAGAGAGAGAGAGAGAGAGAGAGAGAGAGAGAGAGAGAGAGAGAAGAGAAAGAGAGAAAGGGAGGCAGTGGATTCATGAACCGTGACACAGGCAGTGGCTCGGGTGGTTGTTGTCCTTGATGATCTTTATGGCCTTCCTGTGACATCGGGTGGTGTAGGTGTCCTGGAGGGCAGGTAGTTTGCCCCCGGTGACGCGTTGTGCAGACCTCACTACCCTCTGGAGAGCCTTACGGTTGTGGGCGGAGCAGTTGCCGTACCAGGCGGTGATACAGCCCGACAGGGTGCTCTCGGTTGTGCATCTGTAGAATTTTGTGAGTGCTTTTGGTGACAAGCCGAATTTCTTCAGCCTCCTGAGGTTGAAGAGGCGCTGTTGCGCCTTCTTCACGATGCTGTCTGTGTGGGTGGACCAATTCAGTTTGTCTGTGATGTGTACGCCGAGGAACTTAAAACTACTACCCTCTCCACTACTGTTCCATCAATGTGGATAGGGGGGTGTTCCCTCTGCTGTTTCCTGAAGTCCACAATCATCTCCTTGGTTTTGTTGACGTTGAGTGTGAGGTTATTTTCCTGAAACCACACTCCGAGGGCCCTCACCTCCTCCCTGTAGGCCGTCTCGTCGTTGTTGGTAATCAAGCCTACCACTGTAGTGTCGTCCGCAAACTTGATGATTGAGTTGGAGGCGTGCGTGGCCACGCAGTCGTGGGTGAACAGGGAGTACAGGAGAGGGCTCAGAACGCACCCTTGTGGGGCCCCAGTGTTGAGGATCAGCGGGGTGGAAATGTTGTTGCCTACCCTCAACACCTGGGGGCGGCCCGTCAGGAAGTCCAGTACCCAGTTGCACAGGGCGGGGTCGAGACCCAGGGTCTCGAGCTTGATGACGAGCTTGGAGGGCACTATGGTGTTGAATGCCGAGCTGTAGTCGATGAACAGCATTCGCACATAGGTATTCCTCTTGTCCAGATGGGTTAGGGCAGTGTGCAGTGTGGTTGTGATTGCATCGTCTGTGGACCTATTTGGGCGGTAAGCAAATTGGAGTGGGTCTAGGGTGTCAGGTAGGGTGGAGGTGATATGGTCCTTGACTAGTCTCTCAAAGCACTTCATGATGACGGAAGTGAGTGCTACGGGGCGGTAGTCGTTTAGCTCAGTTACCTTAGCTTTCTTGGGAACAGGAACAATGTTGGCCCTCTTGAAGCATGTGGGAACAACAGACTGGGATAGAGATTGATTGAATATGTCCGTAAACACACTAGCCAGCTGGTCTGCGCATGCTCTGAGGGCGCGGCTGGGGATGCCGTCTGGGCCTGCAGTCTTGCGAGGGTTGACACGTTTAAATGTTTTCCTCACGTCGGCTGCAGTGAAGGAGAGTCCGCATGTTTTAGTTGCGGGCTGTGTCAGTGGCACTGTATTGTCCTCAAAGCGGGCAAAAAAAGTTATTTAGTCTGCCTGGGAGCAGGACATCCTGGTCCGTGATGGGGCTGGTTTTCTTTTTGTAATCCATGATTGACTGTAGACCCTGCCACATTCCTCTTGTGTCTGAGCCGTTGAATTGAGATTCTACTTTGTCTCTATACTGACGCTTAGCTTGTTTGATAGCCTTGCGGAGGGAATAGTTACACTGTTTGTATTCGGTCATGTTTCCGGTCACCTTGCCATGATTAAATGCAGTGGTTCGGGCTTTCAGTTTCACGTGAATGCTGTCATCAATCCACGGTTTCTGGTTTGGGAATGTTTTAATCATTGCTATGGGAACGACATCTTCAACGCATGTTCTAATGACTCGCTCAACGAATCAGCGTATTCATCAATGTTGTTTTCTGATGCAATACAAAATATATCCCAGTACACGTGATGGAAGGAGTCTTGGAGTCTGGAATCAGGTTGTCGGACCAGCATTGAACAGACCTCAGCGCGGGAACATCTTGTTTTAGTTTCTGTCTGTAGTTAGGGAACAACAAAATGGAGTCGTGGTCAGCTTTTCCGAAAGGAGGGCGGGGCAGGGCCTTATATGCGTTGCGGAAGTTAGAATAGCAGTGATCCAAGGTTTTTCCAGCCCTGGTTGCGCAATCGATATGCTGATAAAATTTAGGGAGTCTTGTTTTGAGATTAGCCTTGTTAAAATCCCCAGCTACAATGAATGCAGCCTCCAAACTGGATTCCAGTTTGCAAAGAGTCAAATAAAGTTCATTCAGAGCCATCAATGTGTCTGCTTGGGCGGGAATATATGGGGCTGTGATTATAATCGAAGAGAATTCCCTTGGTAGATAATGCGGTCGACAATTGATTGTGAGGTATTCTAAATCAGGTGAACAGAAGGACTTGAGTACCTGTATGTTGTTATGATCACACCACGTCACGTTAACCATGAAGCATACGCCCCCGCCCCTCTTTTTAGAAAGATGTTTGTTTCTGTCTGCGCGATGCGTGGAGAAACCAGTTGGCTGCACCGACTCCGATAGCGTCTCTCCAGTGAGCCATGTTTCCGTGAAGCAAAGAACGTTACAGTCTCTGATGTCCCTCTGGAATGCTACCCTTGCTCGGATTTCATCAACCTTGTTGTCAAGAGACTGGACATTGGCGAGAAGAATGCTAGGGAGTGGTGCACGATGTGCCCATCTCCGGAGTCTGACCAGAAGAACGCTCTGTTTCCCCCTTTTACAAGGTCGTTTTTTGGGGTCGCCGGCTGGGATCCATTCTGTTGTCCTGGGTGAAAGGCAGAACACAGGATCCGCTTCGCGAAAGTCATATTCTTGGTCGTACTGATGGTGAGTTGACGCTGCTCTTATGTTCAGAAGTTCTTCTCGACTGTATGTAATGAAACCTAAGATGACCTGGGGTACCAATGTGAGAAATAACACGTAATAAAACAAAAAACTGCATAGTTTCCTAGGAACGCGAAGCGAGGCTGCCATCTCTGTCGGCGCCGGAAGTACCCTATTTGATACCCCGTTTGTAAGAGGTACCCTGTTTGTAAGAGGTACCCTGTTTGTAAGAGGTACCCTGTTTGTAAGCGGTACCCTGTTTGTAAGAGGTACCCTGTTTGTAAGAGGTACCCTGTTTGTAAGAGGTACCCTGTTTGTAAGAGGTACCCTGTTTGCAAGAGGTAACCTGTTTGTAAGCGGTACCCTGTTTGTAAGTGGTACCCTGTTTGTAAGAGTTACCCTGTGTGTAAGCGGTACCCTGTTTGTAAGAGGTACCCTGTTTGTAAGCAGTACCCTGTTTGTAAGCGGTACCCTGCTTGTAAAAGGTACCCTGTTTGTAAGAGGTACCCTGTTTCTAAGCGGTACCCTGTTTGTAAGAGGTACCCTGTTTCTAAGAGGTACCCTGTTTGCCCATGTAAACGAGTTGTACACACAGCTGTCTTACCAAGACAATGCAAACTAAATGCTGGAAGTAATATCCTAGTTATTCATGCATGCAAACAAAAATACTGAATAGCAGTTTGGCTCAGAATACCGACAACTGCATATGTGAATGAACATACAGGTACCAAGTAGGGTTACATGGGGTAAGCCACCCACCCCCCCAGATCAATGTCTAATTGCTGACATAAAAAAGCAACGTTTTGGAAAACATTGTAGGTGGATGACGGCCATGCTTAGGGTAACAAACTATAAATTAAAATAAATGGCTGCAGTTGACAGATTTGTAGTTATTTAATCAAATGTATTTTTTAGGAAAGGGACATTTTTCACAGATAAAGGGTTTAGATGCACCCACCCCTGGGGATAACTTACACCAATAGAATATTATGCCATTGTGTTTCACAGAAGTGTCCACATAAATTCATTAATGCATTAAACGTATTCTACCTTTTCCTTACACTCTATTATGTAGACTATTAGTCATTATCATTTGAACAAGGCAAGATTTTACATCGTAGTAGTCTTTAAAATGAAATTCAAGAGCATCCGGTTTTCAATAGTTTGTATATATATGCTTGACTAATTCATTGGAATATAACCACCCATCTTTCTTTATTGAATGTGTTTTGGATTCCCATCCTCTCCGCCAGGTCAAAGAACGAAAAGGGCTCTTTCCATTTTTGGACATGACTCACCAGGTCACATTTGAAAGAGCCAGTGAAGACTGGTAACCCACCCAAATGGCTGTGGCCTGGAGTTTTGGACTGCTGGTCTCTGTGGCGCCTCAGGGTTTTGGGTGGCACATTAAAAGCATGGGAAGCTGCCTTAATGCCCTGCCCCTTTTTCAATAGCATCCATGACACAATGAAGCGCATCTTCGCCATAGCCAACACGCTCATCTGAAAATAAAAAGTATCTGAAGGACAGTGGAGAACTGACACCTAATCTAACCCTAACTCCTATTCTGACCTTAACCTAACCCGTATTCTAACTCTGACCCCTAACCCTGCTAACTGGGGCTAGCAAGCTATGCCAGCAGACATTAGCTTATGCTATCTAGCTGGCTAGCATTTATTTCAACTCAGACTTTCTGCTAGTGAGGTTACTAGTTAGCTAACTCGGCTGGCCAGTGCCTAATTTAAGGCTAGAAACAAATTATGAACCAGAAAGGGGCAAGTTGCCCTATCTGGTCAATGTTCAATTTTATATTTGGCCAATAAAGGGACTCTCTGGCCCTTCTCTTAGATTTCTCAGCTCCCAGATGTCCTTCAGTAGGTATCACCATTCTGTTGTTCTTCAACAGCACACCATTGACCACTGACAGCTCTGCGCTTAGTGGGAAGTATTGCTTACAAGAGCCTTTTTGTCAGCCATTTTCCATATTATGGATCACCTTGCAAAGAATGGGATCTGTTGTGGTCTCTTTTCTCCTTAGTTACTGCTCACAAACAGGAAGTGACTCCATGACCATATCCACATACAACGCAACCTCCTCCTCCATAGACTCCTGACTGATGCTGATTTGAGCCAACACTGGTGGAGCCCTTGAGAGGGCATCAGCTACTACCAAAGTTGACCCAGGCACATAGGTTGGAACAAAATCATAGTGTTGCAAACTCATCATCATCCTTTGAAGACGAGGAGGCATTTCATTCTGATTTTTTTTTGAGAGATTGGAATAAGGGGTTTATGGTCTGTTTCTAGAATCACCGTTTGTAAGCCATAAATGTAAGAGTGAAACTTCTCACATCCAATGACCAACCCTAGGCACTATTTGCGCATAAGACTTCTCAAAACCAATGACCAACCCTAGGCACTATTTGAGCATAAGACTTCTCACAACCAATGACCAACCCTAGGCACTATTTGAGCATAAGACTTCTCACAACCAATGACCAACCCTAGGCACTATTTGAGCATAAGACTTCTCACAACCAATGACCAACCCTGGGCACTATTTGAGCATACGACTTCTCGCAACCAATGACCAACCCTCGGCACTATTTGAGCATAAGACTTCTCACAACCAATGACCAACCCTAGGCACTATTTGAGCATAAGACTTCTCAGCATCAGTCAAAGAACGGGTTCATAAGCCACAGGCTTTCACCTTGATGCTCCTGAAGCAGCACTGCTCTAACGCCATGTTTAGAGGCTTCTGTGTACACCTTGATGCTCCTGAAGCAGCACTGCTCCAAAGCCATGTGTCAAGGCTTCTACCTTAGTAGGCCTGTCAGGTTCCATTCCACGAGATCTCTGTCCTGATGGAGTGTCCTTAAGTTCTCTGTTTTAGCCATACCCCAAACACGCGGAATGCCTTTCCCATGTGTGGGATAAGCCATCTCCCTCACCACTTTGACCTTGGCATGATCAGGCTGTACATCCTCCGAGGAAAGTTTATTCCCAAGAAATGTAATTTCCTTCACACAGAACGGACATTTAGCCTGGTTTAGCTTTAAACCTTGCCCCTGAACCCTGAGCAGAGTATTTTCCAGACGCTAAATGTGTTTCTGAATGGAGGACCCCAGACCACAAAATCATCCATATTCACTCGGACTCTCTCTAACACCTCATTGACACTTTCCTTGGCCTTGTGAAAGAGCTCAGGGGTAGAGCTTATGCCCAAAGGTAACGTCTTAAAGGAATATCTTCCAAAGGAGGTATTGACTGTACAAGGCTTGGTGCTGGCTACATCCAACACCTGCCAGAATCCATTCGAAGCATCCGACTTGGAGAAATAATATGCACCAGCCATGGTCCTTCTGTAGCTCAGTTGGTAGAGCATGGCGCTTGTAACGCCAGGGTAGTGGGTTCGATCCCCGGGACCACCCATACGTAGAATGTATGCACACATGACTGTAAGTCACTTTGGATAAAAGCGTCTGCTAAATGGCATATATTATTATTATTATTATTATATATTATTATGGAATCTGAAAATACTCCCTTTTGATACATTTATTAAGGTCCTTGGGGTCCGTACAGACTCTCAGATCTCCAAATCCTGTGAACACGTGAATATATTTGAGGAATCATCTCACCATGTTGAACACTGTGCAGCCAGTCAAAGTCATTAATGGTGTACACTCTCTTAACCAGTCCCAACAACTCACATGCTTTATCCCCCAAAAGAGAATCATGCTCCTCTGGTACAATCACAAACATTAAGTGTGTGGCTTCTTGTTTTCCCCTTTACAGTCAGCCGACACAAACCTTAGTCTCAGTTGTGTGGCCATTGTACGCTTTGAGAGCCACAGCCTTTTGCATGATGACTGGTTTGTGCTTTAACTCTGGAAAATCCCTCATATTGATTAGGTTGGCTTTAGCTCCTGTATCCAGCTTTAAGGTCAAAAGTGTACCATTGACCACTAGTAGTACAACACCGTGTGGACCTGTGATGGTTCTTGCCTGTCCTTCATGCAATCCACAGTGCCCACAAACAAAGCACTTTGTTCATTCTCCTCCATTTCAATGGTGTGAACATTTTGCCTCCCATACCTGTCCTTTGCAAAACACATTTTCCCACAATATCTTTCCCTTGCACTTGTAGCAAGATTTTCCAAAGGCAGGACACTTCCTGGTCTGGTGCCTGGTGCCACACATGTTACAATCATATAGCTTGTGAATCCTTTGATCAAAGTCATATTGCTTGTGGCACCTTTGCTCATAGCGCCCCCTTATGTCCTTTTAATGCAACCGATGTGTCAGATTTCAAAAAAACTTTATGGAAAAAGCAAACCATGCAATAATCTGAGACGGCGCTCAGAAAATAAATACAATTTTTCCCCATGTTGCAGTCAACAGAAACCAGAAATCACATTATAAATATTCCCTTACCTTTGATGATCTTCATCAGAATGCACTCCCAGGAATCCTCGTTCCACAATAAATGCTTGATTTGTTCGATAATGTCCATTATTTATGTCCAAGTAACTACTTTTGTTAGGATGTTAGGTACACATATCCAAATGCTCATGCAGGTCCAGCATAACTTCAGACAAAAACTTAAAAAAGTTATATTACAGGTTGAATAAACATTTCAAACTAAGTATAGAATCAGTTTTTAGGGTGTTGTTATCATAAATCTTCAATAAAGTTCCAACCGGAGAATTCCTTTGTGTCTAGAGAAGCTATGGAACGCAGGTCGATTTCATGTGAAATGCGGGTGACCAGGAAATGGCTCTCTGCCAGTAACCTCACTCATTCAGCTCTTATTCAGGCCCACAACACGGTAGAAGCCTCATTCAAGTTTCTAAAGACGGTTGACATCTAGTGGAAGCCATGGGAAGTGCAACTTCATCCATATCCCACTGTGAATTCAATAGGGCCTGGGTTGAAAATCGACCAACCTCAGATTTCTCACTTCCTGTTTGGATTTCTTCTCAGGTTTTTGCCTGCCATATGAGTTATGTTATATTCACAGATATCATTCAAACAGTTTTAGAAACTTCAGAGTGTTTTCTATCCAATACTAATAATAATATTCATATATTAGCAACTGAGACTGAGGAGCAGACTGTTTAGTCTGGGCACCTCTGGGTACCTTTCATCCAAGCTACTCAATACTGCCCCTGCAGCCATAAGAAGTTTTAACCTGTTAAGGCTATGCACAATACTGCCCCCTTTGGAGGAATTGCGTGCCCATAATAAACTGAAAAGAAATCTGTCCAAAATTGCTAATATATGCATTTAATAATTATTATTGAATAGAAAACACTCTAAAGCTTCTAAAACCATTCGAATTATGTCTGTATGTAAAGCAGAACTCACAGGGCAGCCATTCTCCAAAACTATCTCTCTTATCAGGAAATTTGGGCCAACTTTGACATCATTGCCCCCACCCTTCCCAACCAGCTATGGATCTGGGATCGGTTTCTATGTCTTCGGCGAGATGTCTTCTTTCAATAGGGCGTTTCATTGTGAAAATCCCGCGCTCTCTCTCACCCTTTGGCGGGCAAAAACCTTGGGGTCACGCGAAAATACATGCACTCACATGCGCGCGTTGCGCCTGGAGTGCTCTTTGTTCCAGGAATCACGACACGATGTCAGTTTGTCTGTTCGAGTTGAGAATTGTTTTGCACGTTTAGAACATCCTAAAGCTTGATTCCGCACTTAGTTTGACCAGTTTAGTCAACATATAATATGTAATTTTGAAGTTTTGATGCGCAACCCCTCGAATTTTGGCAGCATTTCAGCCGGAATTTGTCGCGTTTGCTAACACAAAGACACACGAATTGACACCAAATGATGTTTTGGGTAAGTACGACTTCTTCCACTACATTATGATCGAAGACCATCAAAGGTAAGGGAATATTTATGTGGTGTTTCTGTTGACTCCAACATAGCGGAGAAATATTGCTAATGTCTGATTTCTGTAACGTTAAAAAAAATGTGACAAAGCGATTTCATTAAGAAGGAGTGTATCTTTCTAACTAAATGTAGAACATGTATATTTAGTCAAAGTTTATGATGTGTATTGCTGTTATCTGGCGTTATCTGGCGGAGTTATCATAATTTCTCCGGACATTTTCTTTGCATTTTTTTAACATGGCTTCAATGTAAAAAGAGATTTATGGAAAGAAATAGCATATTATTGAAAAAAAACATAAATGTACTGTATAACATGTCCTATTACTGTCATCTGATGAAGATTTTCAAAAGGTTAGTGAATTATTTTCATTTTAATCCTGTGTTTGTGATTGCATCTTTTGTTTGACAAAATGGCTATTTAAATTAGCTGTGTCTTTGGTGGTGGTTTGACATAAATATGTGCTATGTTTTCGCCGTAAATCATTTTAGAAATCTGACTTGCTTGGTAGTGAACAAGGTGTTTATCTTTCATTTGAGCTATTGGACTTGTTAATGTGTGGAGGTTAAATATTTCTAAGAATATTTTTGCATTCTGTGCGCCATCTTTTGAGTTGAGCGTGGGGGGGGGTGCCCTAGGGGAAGGTGGTAGCGTGAAGAAGAGTGGCCAGCGTGAAGAAGAGTGACCAGAAAAAAACATTGCTTAACCTCTTCGAGATAGGGGGCGCTCTTTTAATTTTGGGATAAAAAACGTTCCTATTTTAAACAAGATATTTTGTCAGGAAAAGATGCTCGACTATGCATGGAATTGACAGCCTTGGAAAGACAGAACTCTGACGTTTCCAAAACTGCAAAGATATTATCTGTGAGTGCCCCAGAACTAATGCTACAGGCGAAACCAAGATGAAGTTTCATACAAGAAATGCCCCAGATTCTGAAGGCGCTGTGTTCCAATGTCTCCTTATATGGCTGTGAATGCGCCAGGAATGAGCCTGCGCTTTCTGTCGTTTCCCCCCATTGTCTGCAGCATTGTGACGTGTTTGTAGGCATATCATTGGAAGATTGACCATAAAGAGACTACATTTACCTGGTGTCCCGCCCGGTGTCCTGTGTCGAAATTATTGCGTAATCTGTAGGTCCATGCGTGTTCCATTTCTTCAGAAGAGAAAGTCAACTGCCACGATGGATTTTATCGTCGATAGATATGTGAAAAACACCTTGAGGATTGATTCTAAACATCGGTTTGCCATGTTTCTGTCGATATTACGGAGTTCATTTGGAAAAAAGTTTGCGTTTTAATGTCTTTTTTTTTTCTTTACCCAAACGTGATGAACAAAACGGAGCGATTAGTCGACACAAATAATATTTTTTGTAAAAACGGAACATTTGCTATCTAACAGAGTCTCCTCATTGAAAACATCTGAAGTTCTTCAAAGGTAAATTATTTTATTTGAATTATTTTCTGTTTTTTTGTGGAAAATGTTGCATGGTGAAAGAGAGGCATAATACTATGCTAGGCTATCAATACTGTTACACAAATGCTTGTTTAGCTATGGTTCAAAAGCATATTTTGAAAATCTGAGATGACAGTGTTGTTAACAAAAGGCTAAGCTTGAGAGCAAATAGATTCATTTCATTTCATTTGCGATTTTCATGAATAGTTAACGTTGTGTTATGCTAATGAGCTTGCGGATAGATTTACACAATCCTGGATACAGGTTTTTTTTCGTAGCTAAACGTGACGCAGAAAATTGTGCAATTTGTCCTAAACAAATAATATTTCTGGAAAAACTGAACATTTGCTATCTGAGAGTCTCCTCATTGAAAACATCCGAAGTTCTTCAAAGGTAAATACATTTTAATTCCAGGTTTTAAGGAAACAAAATAGGAAAACTGCCAAGGGGGTGAATACTTTCGCAATCCACTGTAGATGAGGCTAAATTACACGTCTGTGCTTTTAATTTCAAATCTGTAAGAAAGACGTCAAAATGTTCACCTTGCTGTTGTATACGACATCGAAACACATAACATTCACATATCTCGTTCTTCGTAGGTGAACAATATGCATCAAACTGATCCTGTACCTCTGTGAACTCTTCTTTGTCCTCCTCATTAGCAAACGTGAAGATATTGAATATATTGATTGCCTGTGGTCCCGCTATAGTAAGATCGAGAGTAACTTTATGTTCATCCAGTTTCTTTGTAACTCCAATGGCAGACAAAAACCTCTGTTTTCCACATTCCCATCTCGGCTCAAAGTCTCTGATGGCTTGATTGCATCCATTGCACTTCCATGAACACCAACATTCACAGAAAAAACACTATTTCCACTCCTGGAACCATGTACTACTTTGTTAGTTACAGTGAGCAAGGACAACCAGCACCATCAATCATAGTTAATGAGTTTGAATGGTATTCTGCCATTGCCACACATATACCACAAGAGTCGTAAACCATCACTAAGAACCCCATCAATGGACTTTCATAGAGTTGATCAGTTTGTTGATTGTGGCCTGTGGAAAGTGGTCCCAATCTTCTTAAATGGCTGTGCGAGGTTGCTGGATATTGGAGGGAATTGGAACATGCTGTTGTATACGTCGATCCAGAGCATCCCAACCTGCTCAATAAGTGACATGTCTGGTGCGTATGCAGGCCATGGAAGAAGAACTGGGAAATATTCAGCTTCCAGGAATTGTGTACAGATCCTTGTGACATGGGACCTTGCATTATCATGTTGAAACATGAGGTGAATGGCGGTGGATGCATGGCATGACAATGGACCTCTGAATCTCGTCATGGTATCTCCATGCATTCAAAATTGCCATCGATAAAATGCAATTGTGTTCATTGTCCGTAGTTTATGCCTGCCCAAACCATAACCGCACCGTCACCATGGGGCACTCTGTTCACAACGTTGACATCAGCAAACTGGTCGCCCACACGACATCATCGCCCTGTACAGTTGAAACAAGATTTCATCTGTGAAGAGCACACTTCTCCAGTGAGCCTGTGGCCCTCAAAGGTGACCATTTGCCCACTGAAGTCGGTTAAGATGCCAAACTGAAGTCAGGTCAAGACCCTGGTGAGGACGACGAGCACTGAGGTGAGCTTTCCTTAGACGGTTTCTGACAGTTTGTGCAGAAATTCTTCGCTTGTGCAAACCCACAGGTTCATCAGCTGTCCGGGTGGCTGGTCTCAGACAATCCTGCAGGTGAAGAAGCCAGATGTAGAAGTCCTGGGATGGCAGGTGGTGTATACGTGGTCTGCTGTTGTGATGCCAGTTGGACGTACTGCCATATCCTTTTAAACAAGATGGGAGGCACCTTACTGTAGAGAAATGAACATTCAATTCGCTGACAACAGCTCTGGTAGACAATCCTGCAGTTAGCATGCCAATCACACAGTCCCTCAAAACTCTCTGTGTCTGTGTCTTTCTCTCTGTGTGTGTCTGTGTCTCTCTCTCTCTTAATCTCTCTTTGTGTATGTGTCTCTCTCTCTCTGTGTCTGTCTCTCTCTCTCTCTGTTTATTACACATACAGATTACACATACAGAAGTTTCAAAACAATGAAGACATTACAAATGTCATATATATATATATATATATATATATATATATATATATATATATATATATATATATATATATATATATATATATATATATATATATATACAGTGTTGTAACAATGTACAAATGGTTAAAATGGTTAAAGTACACAAGAGAAAATAAATAAGCATAAATATGGGTTGTATTTACAATGGTGTTTGTTCTTCACTGGTTGCCCTTTTCTTGTGGCAACAGTTCGCAAATCTTGCTGCTGTGATTGCACACTGTGGAATTTCACCCAGTAGATATGGGAGTTTATCACAATTGGGTTTGTTTTCAAATTCTTTGTGGATCTGTGTAATCTGAGGGAAATATGTCTCTCTAATATGGTCATACAATGGGCAGGAGGTTAGGAAGTGCAGCTCAGTTTCCACCTCATTTTGTGGGCAGTGAGCACATAGCCTGCCTTCTCTTGAGAGCCATGTCTGCCAGGGCGGCCTTTCTCAATAGCAAGGCTATGCTCACTGAGTCTTTACACAGTCAAAGCTTTCCTTAACTTTGGGTCAGTCACAGTGGTCAGGTATTCTACAACCGTGTACTCTCTGTTTTGGGCCAAATAGCATTCTAGTTTGCTCAGTTTTTTTGTTAATTATTTCCAATGTGTCAAGTAATTATCTTTTTGTTTTCTCATGATTTGGTTGGGTCTAATTGTGCTGCTGTCCTGGGGCTCTGTGGGGAGTGTTTGTGAACAGAGCCCCAGGACCAGCTTGCTTAGGGGACTCTTCTCCATGTTCATCTCTCTGTAGGTGATGGCTTTGTTATGGAAGGTTTGGGAATCGCTTCCTTTTAGGTGGTTGTAGAATTTAACGTCTCTTTTCTGGATTTTGATCATTAGTGGGTATTGGCCTAATTCTGCTCTGCATGGATTATTTGGTGTTCTACATTGTACAAGGAGGATATTTCTGCAGAATTCTGCATGCAGAGTCTCAATTTGGTGTTTTTCCCATTTTGTGAAATCTTGGTTGGTGAGCAGACCCCAGACCTCACAACCATAAAGGGCAATGGGCTCTATGACTGATTCAAGTATTTTTAGCCAGATCCTAATTGGTATGTTGAATTTTATGTTTATGTTTGATGGCATAGAATGCCCTTCTTGCCTTGTCTCTCAGATCGTTCACAGCTTTGTGGAAGTTACCTGTGGCGCTGATGTTTAGGCCAAGGTATGTATAGTTTTTTGTGCGCTCTAGGGAAATGGTGTCTAGATGGAATTTGTATTTGTGGTCCTGGCGACTGGACCTTTTTTGGAAAACCATTATTTTGGTCTTACTGAGATTTACTGTCAGGGCCCAGGTCTGGCAGAATCTGTGCAGAATATCTAGGTGCTGCTGTAGGCCCTCCTTGGTTGGTGACAGTACATTTAAGTCATTTAGCAGACGCTCTTATCCAGAGCGACTTACAAATTGGTGCATTCACCTTATGGCATCCAGTGGAACAGTCACTTTACAATAGTAGGGTGAGGCCGGGTGCTGCAGACCTTTCTAGTGCCCGCGCCAATTCGTTGATATATATGTTGAAGAGGGTGGGGCTTAAGTTGTATTCCTGTCTCACCCCACGGCCCTATGGAAAGAAATGTGTTTGTTTTTTGCCAATTTTAACTGCACACGTGTTGTTTGTGTACATGGATTTTATAATGTCGTATGTTTTACCCCCAACACCACTTTCCATCAATTTGTATAGCAGACCCTCATGCCAAATTGAGTCGAAGGCTTTTTTGAAATCAACAAAGCATGAGAAGACTTTGCCTTTGCTTTGGTTGGTTGTCAATTAGGGTGTGCAGGGTGAATACATGGTGTGTTGTACGGTAAGTTGTTAAAAAAAACTATTTGACATTAGCTCAGTACATTGTTTTCATTGAGGAAATGTACGAGTCCTCTCTCTCTCTCTCTCTCTCTCTCTCTCTCTCTCTCTCTCTCTCTCTCTCTCTCTCTCTCTCTCTCTCTCTCTCCCTCTCTCCCTCTCTCTCCCTCTCTCCCTCCCTCTCTGACTCCCTCTCTGACTCCCTCTCTGTGTATGTCTCTCTCTCTCCGTATGAGTCTCTGTCTCTCTGTGTAAGTCTCGCTCTCTCTCTCTCTCTCTCTCTCTCTGTGTAAGTCTCGCTCTCTCTGTGTCTCTCTCTCCGTGTGTGTCTCTCTCTCTCTTTCTATGTCTGTGTCTCTCTCTCTCTCTCTCTTTCTCTGTGTCTGTGTCTCTTTCTCTCTCTGTGTGTCTGTGTCTCTCTCTGTGTCTCTTTGTGTCTGTGTCTCTCTTTGTCTGTCCCTCTCTCTACAGACTAACTACAGAGTTCACCAGTGTTAGCCAATTAGTTACGAAGCTGGGGCAGTTTCCAAATGAATTTCATCAGTGGAACCAACTTGTTAGCTGGCTATGTAAACAACTATCCCACTCATAATATGAGCTCCACTGCACGGCCTCTATCACCCTAAAACGACAGCTAAGCTGTCAAATAATAGAAAAATGAGGCAATGTATAGCCTATGAATATCTGCACTTAACGAACATGACAAATCATACCCTAAGCCCAACAGATAAACACAAATGACTCTGATCTTAATTCCGGTGGCTAGTTGGTTGGTTGTCTGTGTGGCTAGCTAGTGAAAGTGACAGCTGAGGTTGACGCTTCGTGAGCACAGCCCAAATTTACACTCAACTTTTCTTGCCGGAGGCTGACTAGTTAGCTAGCTAGCTATAGCACGCAGCTTGGGAAGTCTCCAAATGAATTACATTGGTAGAAACAAGACAAAACAACTAACTAGTTAGCTGCCTTTATACAGCTAAACCAGTGGCGACCCGTCATTCAGAGCACCACCTGTTTTGAGCTCCATGAGCACCGAAAGCTGTCATCAAGACAAATGGTGGCTACTTTGAAGAATCTCAAATATAAACATATTTTAATTTGTTTAACACTTTTCTGGTAACTACATGATTACATATGCGTTATGTCATAGTTCGCTTTGGTGCATTTCTTAGATCACAAGTGCAATCCTTGATACTACTTGTGCAAATTCCAAATCATCTAGTCACTTGTGCACATCATTAAAGTAAATTGCAATTGATAATGTACAAGTGTCAGCTTTTTTCCTCATTATCAATTGCTCATGCCATGTTGATCAAGATATAGTAGATGGTTCTCTGTTGAATAGTCTTACCCCTCAAAACATCTAGGCATTAGTTCCTTGCATAAGCCATTACATGCAAAATTGTTGAACTAATTGTCATAAACTATCAAGCGTAGTTTTACACATTTCTATTAGACCTTTTGTACAAAAACGTGAATTGATTAATAATCGTGTAGGTGAAATTGCCCCTCACTCATGAAGGATTGTAAAAGTGTTAGTTCAACCAGCAATCAACCAGTTATCTAAATTGCTCAAAGGTGCATCTCATGAAGAATCAATTGGCAAGCATATATAGACAGACCACAACACAGAGTTGCAATTTTCCAATAATGGATGAACCAGGAAATGAACAGGGTCAACAGCCAAGAGGAGGAAGAAGAGGAGCAAGGATGCGTGGTGGAAGGCAAAACAGAGGAAGAGGCAGAGGAGGACATAGGCGCATATCTGATGACATAAGGGCCATTATTGTAGACCATGTTGTAAATCATGGCCTTACAATGGCTGAGGCGGGTCGAAGGGTGCAGCCGAATATTGGGAGATGAACTGTGTTCTCAATATTTCAAACGTTTCGAAGAGAGAACAGGTATGTCCACCAATGTACAGTGCACTGTTACTGTATATAAGCAGTATACTGTATACTTCCTACAATGCTTCATATTACAGTAGTTCACTTGTATTTCACAGCATACAGAAATATACTCTATACAGATACATACTGCACCTTACATGCACCCACCTGTATGTTTTACAGTAAAATGTGTGTTCGCATAGTTTTTGTCTATGTGAAAGTGTGCGATGCATCACTGCATTTTTCCCCACATAGGACTGCAAGATTATCTCAAACCGATGGCAGAGGACGCCTTTTCACACCTCAACAGGAGGAGGCTATTTGGACCATGGTAGAAGACAACGATGTCTTTGAAAACATCCATACGGTTAGCATCTCAACCATCGACAGGGTGCTGTATAGAAACCAGATGAGTATGAAACAGCTGTACCGTGTACCATTCCAAAGGGATGAGGACAGATTTAATGAGCTACGGTACCAGTATGTACAGGTAAAACATATATCTATGTAACTACTTTTCAGCAACATTTTATAGTGATACATAGTACAGTAAGCATAAACTGCACACATTTCCATTGCTGTGGAAGGAACATGCAATATATGTACATTTTATGTCACTCTTCCTTAAAAATTCAACTGTGTGTTCTGGGATATAGCGTATAATGTAGTTGGAATCAAGTGAACCCTCTCACAACTTTGTATACGTGGATGAGGCCGGGTTCAACCTGACCAAATGCAGAAGGCGGGGTCGGAATATCATCGGTCACAGAGCTACTGTGGATTTGCCAGGCCAACTGGGAGGAAATATCACCATGTGTGCTGCTATTTCGGAGCATGGTGTCCTAACCCATATCCCCCTTATAGGGCCATACAACACCCAGCATCTACTCAACTTTTTAGAGACTCTCTACAGGGCTCTCATCCCTGATGATGAGAGGGGTCTGTTTAGAGAGGATTTGCCAAAGTATGGGGGCATTCGTGATAATGTGAGTTTCCATCGATCAAACATCATAATTGTGACCCACCCGAGGATGCTCGTAGAATTCCTCCCACCGTATTCACCATTCCTTAACCCAATTGAGGAGTTATTTTCAGCATGGAGGTGGAAGGTGCCATCAGCCACACACACAGATGACACTGCTGGCTGCAATGGATGGATAAAGGCATTCCAAAAGATTCTTTCCACGTTGCATTGGAAGGGAAAATATTCGGTGTGATGTGGATGAGAATATGTGGGCCGACAGACAGGAACGTCTGGATGTGTAGAGACAGCACAACAGTGCTGCGGGCAAAGTTGTGCCTTAGGGGTGGTTTCCTGTGTTTCTTTCTAATTTAGTTTTTTCCCTTTGTGCCCCTTGGGTTGTCCAGTCTCTTTCAATCAATAACCCACATACAGTAATATGTAAATAGTACTGTTGAAATTGATATACAGTATGCCATAGAAGTGCAGCCTTGTGCATTTTCAATACAGTAACTGTCATCCAAACTGTAGCCTAAGTTTACATCAGGTAATACTGTCAAAGTACACAGTTACATTGACAACATGCCTAAACATTTTGACGACCTTGTTCGTGAACAATGACTCAAAGACTTGTCATTCTGATGACACTGACATGATCATTAGCATGAATATTTACTTTTGAGAGATGTACTAAGAATTTTTAGTGACTGACTAGCTTTAGAAACATATCTATTGTATATTGCAGTTTGTACAAATTGTTCTGAGAAATGCACTTATTATTTTGCACAGGTTTGGGATGATGTGAAAAATGCACCAAAGCGACGGAGAAAAACTGTAACTCATTTCACTCAACTCAACATCATCGCTTTTCAAAGTACAAATACTTGTGCAAATCCTAATCACCAATCAACATAGATAAAGCCTCTTTCACAGTGAGATACATTTATGTGGCCCCAACCTGTCACTCAAATCATTTGTACTTTTTTGCCATTTTTCTGGACATAAAACCAAAACTGAGGGCGCTAAAGGTTTTAAACTAAGGGAGCCCCATTTAGTACACTCGTGGTTCCAGGCCTGTCTGGCAGTCATCCAGGGATGTATTTGGCAACTAAACATGCTGCTTCTCAATAGTCTACAGTTGCTTCCTCTTTCCTTTATCTGCAAGTGAACAACTTACAGAACTGGTTAAGGAAAACACCTCCCCATTAGCCCTCCACTACATTGCTTGAACTCATCTGGTATTTTCATACCAATTCTGATGAAGAGGTGACAAGGAATTGCCACCGAAAGCAAGGAAATAGAATAGATAATCATAGGCTTTGTTTGACCATCTTCTGGCCAATTTGGGACCTACACGTTCTGGTAAAGTTTGCCAGTACATAGTATAATAATGACTTGCACTTACAGAGCATTCAGGAAAAGTATTCAGACACATTTAATTTCCTTATCAATCTACACACAATACCCCATAATGACAAAGCGAACAGGTTTAGACATTTTTCCATTGATCATCCTTGATGTTTTTACAACTTGGAGTCCACCTGGTAAATTCAATTGATTGGACATGATTTGGAAAAGCACACACCTGCCTATATAAGGTCCCACAGTTGACAGTGCATGTCAGAGCAAAAACAAAGCCATGAGGTTGAAGGAATTGTCCGTAGAGCTCCGATACAGGATTGTGTTGAGGCACAAATCTGGAGAAGGGTATCATGTTTTGGTACATGTTAGAGCATTGAAGGTCCCCAAGAACACAGTCCATAATTGTGACATGGAAGAAGTTTGGAACCACCAAGACTCTTCTTAGAGCTGGTCGGGATTTTGGGGTGTTGATTTGTGCTGCAGGGTTCTCTTTGTTTTCGGCCAAGATATTGCTCCAGCGTTTTCTGTCTGTCAGTGAGGACTGCCACTAGCTATGGAGCGAACCTTCGCACCGATGCCCACTCACTGACAATCTCCCTTGCTTCTAAACCAGCATTGGCCAGTTTCTGGACTGATGCTGTGATTTGTGTATGTAGTGCTGCCAGATAGTTCACGCCCATCGGCTCTGACGTGTACCAGATCAAGTCGCCGATACACTCTCCTCTCCTTGGGTGGAGATAAAATGCAAGGGCGTTCTCCGGTCATTTCAATAGATATTTCTTCAGTGATTCCATCAGACATACTGAGTTCCCTGGCTGCTCGAACATAAATCCCCTCTTGGACTCCCTGCCCCTCCCTTGGGTTCAGATTATTGTTTGGGGCCTCGTTGTATTGGGGGGGTATCAGAGAGAGAATGCATTATAATATTGTTTACCAGGAGCCTAATTGTGTGTGCAATTTAGAAAGAACACAAACTATGAACAAAATATCTTAGATCTTGTCTGTTTGACTAGGAATGAGTTGGGCTTTAGTTGTCTGTTCCACTCTTTTGCTCTTCAATGCCGATGTAACTGGAGGTTGAGCCTGGGAGTTTTGGAGCTGGGCCTTATGGGTCATATATTTTCCTTGCCACCTAAGCTGTTTGATGTTGCCGAGAAATACAGTACATGATTGGAGTTGGTAAATTCAGTGTCCTTCATAAGGCACCAGCTGTGATCAATGGGTCATTTAAGAAGTGGTTGAGCCCACTCCAGAGTGCCAGATACTGCTCTCCCTTCCCATAAAACTGTTGGAGAAGGACGTTAAACTCTTCATTGGTGACAGTTTGGAAGTCAACAACTTTTTTTTTTCTTCTCTGCTGCCCTGCTAGATAGCTTCACGTAGACTAGGCAGCCGATAGTGCAGATCTAGCATCCACTATCGTCTAGGACATTGGTCACCAACCGGTCGATCGTAAAGGCATTCCTAGTAGAAACATTTCAAACATTTCTGTAGAAAATACAACAAAGGCTTGCACTCTATTTCTCTTTTCGAGTTGCACAGTTGACGGTTGGTGCATTTGATTCAGAAGCCATGAACACCAGGTAGGCAAGTTTTTTTTTTTTTTTTTTCCTTTTAATTTGTCTGACCATTCTAACTCCACCTACCCCGCGAACCAGGCAATCTGTGGCTAAATTGAGTGTGCTTGCTGCACTGTCACGTCCTGACCATAGAAAGCCTATATTTTCTATGGGGCGTGACTAGGGGTTAGTCTAGTTTATATTTTCTATGTGGGGTTCTAGTTAGTTTTTTTCTATGTTGGTGCTTTAGTATAATTCCCAATTAGAGGCAGCTGGCTATATTTGTCAGAAAATCAAATAATGATATTGGAAAATGTGGTTTTATTAACCTTTTTGGGATAGGGGGCAACATTTTCACTTTTGGATGAATAGCGTGCCCAGGGTGAACTGCCTCCTACTCCCAGATGCTAATGTATGCATGCCCTTAGTGAACTTCCTCCTACTCTGTCCCAGATGCTAATATATGCATATTATTATTAGTATTGGATAGAAAACACTCTGAAGTTTCTAAAACTGTTTGAATGATGTCTGTGAGTGTAACATATGGCAGGCGAAAACCTGAGAAGTATCCAACCAGGAAGTGGGACAAGTGGGTTTGTAGTTTTTCAAAGCTTGGCCTACCGAATACACATTGAGATATGGATAAAGTTGCACTTCCTACGGCTTCCACTAGATGTCAACCGACTCTAGAAACTTGAATGAGGATTCTACTATAAAGGAGGGGCTCATGAGACCTCTTTGAGTCAGTGGTCTGGCTGAGTGCCTTGGTCTCATGATGCACGCTCCCGACAGAGTTACCTCTCGTTCCAGTGCTTTTTCTGAAGTCAATTCTCCGGTTGGAGCATTATTTATGTTTTATGTTAAAAACATCCTAAAGATTTATTCCATACATCGTTTGACATGTTTCTAAAGGACTGTAACGGAACTTTTCGAGTTTCTGTCTGGACAAAGTGCTCGCGCCTCATGAAGATGGATTACTGGGCTGAACACGCTAACAACAAGTGGCTATTTGGACATAAATGATGGACTTTATGGAACTTTATGGAACAAAACAGTCATTTATTGTCGAACTGGGATTCCTGAGAATGCCTTCTGATGAAGATCATCAAAGGTAAGTGAATATTTATGGTGTTGTTTCTAACTTTGTTGACTCCAAAATGGCGGATATTCCTCTGGCTGTTTTGGGTTCTGAGCGCCGTTCTCAGATTGTGTTTTTTCCGTAAAGTTTAAAAAAAAAAAATCTGACACAGGGGTTGCATTAAGAGAGTACACATATGTTTCCAGTTTTTTTTTCTTTTCGAACCCCCATTAAAGCTAGTTAAGGAGGAAAATTATGCATTTGGGCATGTTACTCTTAGACCATAGTGCAGATCTAGCGCTCACTATCGGCTGCCTATAGGCTAAGCGGCATTTAAGTCCTCTGTATGATTTTTCTGCTGTTTGTACTCCCCTCCTGAAAAAAGATAATGAAGTTGCTCTTATGCTTAACCCTTTGACAGTATGAACACACGGGTGTGTGGCAGATGAATCAGAATTAGTTGGGAATTACAGAATTACATAGATAAGATGTTTTATTTTCTTAATATGCTTATGTGAGATACTTGTCATTAGAATGTCTCCCTTTGGACTATAGGGATGGCAGTTGCACTTGTCCCTTCTCAGCTAGGGCTCAGTCACTTGGGGCCCAGAGAGGGGAGAGGTCAGGCTTGTCTTCATATGTGAATGTATCTGTTAAACCATCTGGTGCTATGCAGAATATCAGAAGGGGAGGAGGACAGAATGGAACATTGTCTTATGTGAATGTGTCTTTACCTATTCTTAAACCATGTGAAGGGATGGCGTGATTAATGGGGAACCAGTTAGTTGTCTCCACATTGTCTGTGCGCCAGTCACACCCTCCTTTTCCCATTTGGGGGGAGGAGTATAGCAGTGTCTGGAACCATTGTATGTCCCCTCTGATGTTGCACTTATCTTGAGATAGTATATGACCTAGAGGCTCACTCCCCTCAGTGAGCTTGTCCAGGAGTGGGGTGTACTTGAGACAATCGGAATGCATGATTTTTCACCAGAAAAAAACATTTAGCTCCATACATAGCCTACATACAGTAGAAATTATAACACAAACTATAATAACATCCAGTTTCTTGGACTTCTGCCGTACGGTTTATAACTGTGGCAATAAACGCCACAAAATCCACCTTCTTAAAACACACAGGGTATCTTTTGACTGGCAGCAAACATTTACTACAGGCTGTGGTGCATCCACTGCCATACAGTGCATTTGGAAAGTATTCAGACCCTTTCCCTTTTTCCACATTTTGTTACATTACAGCCTTTTTCTAAAATTGATTAAATAAATGACACATCCTCATCAATCTACACACAATAACCTATAATGACAAAGAGAAAACAGGTTTTTAGAAATGTTTGCAAATGTATTTTAAAAAAAAACTAATTTACGTAAGTTTTCAGTCCCTTTGCTACGAAACTCGAAATTGAGCTCAGTTGCATCCTGTTTCCATTGATCATCCTTGAGATGCTTCTACAACTTGATTGGAGGCTCACACCTGTCTATATAAGGTCCCACAGATGACAGTGCATGTCTGAGCAAAAACCAAGCCATGAGGTTGAAGAAATTATCTGTAGAGCTCAGAGACGAGATTGTGTCAGGGCACAGATCTGGGGAAGGGCACCACTAAATTTCTGCAGCATTGAAGGTCCACAAGAACACAGTGGCCTCCATCATTGTTAAATGGAAGGAGTTTGGAACCACCAAGACTCTTCCTAGAGATGGCCGCCTGGCCAAACTATGCAATCGGGGTAGAAGGACCTTGGTCAGAGAGGTGACCAAGAACCCGGTATTCACTCTGATAAAGCTCTAGGGTTCCTTTGTGGAGATGGGAGAACCTTGAGAGCTTGAGAGGATCTGCAGAGGAGAATGAGAGAAACTCCCCAAATACAGGTGTGCCAAGCTTGTAGCGTCATACCCAAGAAGACTTGAAGCTGTAATCGCTGCTAAAAGTGCTTCAACTATGTACTGAGTAAAGGGTCTGAATACTTTTGGAAATGTGATATTTCAGTTTATTTTTTATAAATTAGAAGAAAAAAACTCAAAAAAAGTTTGCTTTGTCTTCCTGGGGTATTGTTTGAGGATTGATGAGAACAAAATATGTTTAATCAATTTTAGAACAAGGCTGTAACCTAACAAAATGTGGAAACAGTCAAGGGGTCTGAATACTTTCTGAATGCACTTTATGTAGCTTGTTTCTGCATTACAGTTCTACCAAGTATTTATAGCACTGGCAGACTTTTATGAGCTGTTTTGACTGCAATTATGCATGTATCAGAAAGTATTCACACCCCTTCAGTTTTTCCACATTTTGTTCTGTTACAAGGTGGAATTAAAATCGATTTAATTGTCATTTTTGTCAACAATCTGCACAACATAAAGCTGAAGGAAAAATGTATTTAAAAAAATAATAAAATAAACTCCTCTGTCTTGATTACATAAATATTTTACCCCCTAAGTCAATAGATGTCAGAATCAAATTTGGCAGTGATTACAGCTGTGATTCTTTCTGAGTAAGTGCCGAATTGCTTTGCAAACCTGCATTGTACAATATTTGCACATTATTCTTCTTAAAATTATTCAAGCTCTGTAAAGTTGATCAGTGTTAGACAGACATGTTCAAGTCTTGCCATAGATTTTGAAGATGATTTAAGTCTAAACTGTAATTAGGCTACTCGGGAACATTGACTCTTGTCTTGGTAAGCAACTCCAGTGTATTTTGGCCTTGTGTTCTAGGTTATTGTCCTGCTGAATGGTGAATTTGTCTCCCAGTGTCTGTTGGAAAGCAGACTAAAACAGGATTTCCTCCAGCATTTTGCCTGTGCTTAGCTCTATTCCGTGTATTTTTATACTGAAAAAAAGCACACCCACATGATGCAGCCACCACCATGCTTGAAAATATGTATTAAAGCCACACCAGCAATCAGGAGTCATGACCACTGTAAAATTCCACATTACCGTGAGTCACTAGAACTATGCTCCTCCTCCGAACTCTGCTCTGATGCCTCTGATGGTCATTAGTAGCCTACCAAACTTGCTAATGGCCAGTCATTAATGGCCGGTACTCAGATCTCTATTGTCCCTCTAATCACTCAGACATCAATGCAAATGCAATTGAAAATCAAATCAAACACTTCATGCCCCAGCGTTCAGAGTTTGAGTGGAATGGGTTCACCTGTTGTGCAGCGAGAGCCAACTCCTCATGGCTGATTGATGCATGGAATTTAAAAAATGTTCCTTTCGCAATTGTATGAGAAAATAGTTGTCACGTTCGTCATAAGGCTCAGACCAAAGCGCAGCGTGGTATGCGTACATTCTCTTTTTTAACCTCTTACAGCTCCCCCCCTACTTTGTGCATTTTCCACCAAATCTAACAGCCTGTATCTCAGGCGCAGAACCAAGGATATGCATATTCTTGGTACCATTTGAAAGAAAACACTCTGAAGTTTGTGTACATGTGAATTGAATGTAGGAGAATATAACACAATAGATCTGGTTTAGATAAAACAATGGAAAAAAAACATACGTTTTTTATTTTTATTTTTGTATCATCATCTTTAAAAAGAACAAAGATAAAACAAACATTCAGATAGGATGATGGGGATCATTTCAGTGAAAAATATAAGAGGGCAACAGTACTCGTGCAAAGTTTCAGAATGATAACTTCCAAAATGAGTGTGCTACATGGCATTTATCATGAAGTTACCCAGGTGTCCCACACAAGTAGCCCAAATGTACCCAAGTGGCCAAATTGGTGAAGGTATACATTTTGAAACAAATAACTATTTACAAAATACCAAAATTGTATTCTAACACACCCCGCCCCCCAAAAAAAGGAGAAAAAAAGGAGAAAAAGGAAAATAAAACTATTATTGATTAAAAAATGTATGAAAAATAAAATATATATATACATTTACAAAACAACATGGGTAACTATTTACACACTTTCAATGAGGGAAGACCCTCATTATCAAATCAAATCTATTTATATAGCTCCAGCCTAAAACCCCAAACAGCAAGCAATGCAGGTGTACAAGCACAGTGGCTAGGAAAAACTCCCTAGAAAGGCAAAAACCTAGGAAGAAACCTAGAGAGGAACCAGGCTATGAGGGGTGGCCAGTCCTCTTCTGGCTGTGCCGGGTGGAGATCACAGTGGTTGTAGAGGGTGCAACAGGACAGCACCTCAAGAGTAAAAATGAACAGTTTAGGGTTCCATAGCCGCAGGCAGAACAGTTGAAACTGCAACAGCGGCCAGGCCAGGTGGACTGGGGACAGCAAGGAGTCATCATGCCAGGTAGTCATGACGCATGGTCCTAGGGCTCAGGTCCTCCTCCGAGAGAAAGAGAGAATTAGAGAGAGCATACTTAAATTCACACAGGACACCGGATAAGACTCCCATTCGGAGTCAGTGTCACTGTGAAAGAAAATGTTCAGTTAGAATAGTTTCACATATGAGCCCTGTATCAACAGGTATAATAAACATATATATATAGAGAGTTGAAGGTTGAAGGTTGAATATATTAGGTTGAATATATTATTATATTATTATTACCTGCTAGATATACTGTCTCTTTTATATTATGACATTTCAGCTAGATCTACTGTCTTTATTATATTACAACAGACCAGCTGTATCTACTGTCTCCATTTCTCTTTGGCCATTGATGTGGTCCTGTCCTCTCCTCAACAGCCTCAAATAGGCTATTTCATGCGGGTTGGGGTGGGGTGGGGCGGGGTGGCAGACACACGCATCTCACATTTCATGACATTCCATGTTTATATATTGCTTCTTTATATATTTTATATTATTAATTTCAAACAAGGGCATTAGCATGATAAGAACTTACCAGTCCAAAACGATGTCCTCTCCCGTTCAAAAAATATTCCTCCACAATCGCTAAATGAAGTGTCCTACAACAATCTCTGTCTCACTTTCCCAATCAATTAATTCTAGTGTGTACATCTGTATATCTAGACTTAGATTTAGCTTTCCCTGACTTAGTCGCCATAATGATTGATATATATAAACAGCTGAATCTGCGCGTTCCACAAACAATGCAGTGCGTAATATGGGTTAATAATAATAATATATGCCATTTAGCAGACGCTTTTATCCAAAGCGACTTACAGTCATGTGTGCATACATTCTACATATGGGTGGTCCCGGTATGAAACTTCAATAGCGAATGTCTCACTTTACGCTGGAGCTTACTACATGGGTTGGTCTTGCAACACATAAATATGGCGTATTGCCATTTAGCTCATTGGCTATCTACCCAGCTAGATTTCACGACAATCAGTGGTCATTGAGTTAAAAGACAGTCAATCAACAAAACAGCGGGCAAATCATTGGTGCACAATGATGTCTTGACTTGTTGTCTTCAAATCGGTTTCTTTCAGTCAATACGTCCCGCGAAATGGCCCATCAGGTTTGATTATGTTACAAACAAACCAGTTGATTGCAGTGAAACCGAATATGACTGGAAAAGTCACGTTCTGTGTGGGTTATTTACCTGGAATGTGTCGTCGAATTCACGACACAAGCGGTTCACAAAATGTTTCGTGTTAGGCTATAAAGATCATTCATTGTGTTACAATGAGCATTGGAATTGCAAACAGACGAAGATCGTCAAAGGTAAACAATTTATTTTAATGCAGTTTGTGATTATGTTACGCCTGTGCTGGTTAAAATTGTTTTTTTGTATTGGGCTCTATCCTCAGATAATCGCATCATATTCTTTCGCAGTAAATCCTTTTTTAAATCTGACAACGCAGTTGGATTAGCAAGATTCTCTGCTTTCGATACATGTGAGACACTTGTATTTTCATGAATGTTTAATATGACTATTTATGTAGCGATCACCGTATGTTGTGGAATTTCAGCCCGCTAGCGGGTTCCGTGCACAGAGGGGTTAATGAATGAACAAAAACAACAAACAACCAAATGAAACGTGAAGCTATGCAAACTAGTGCTGACAGGCAACTAAACATAGACAAGATCCCACAAAACACAAAGGAGAAATGGCTGCCTAAATATGGGCATCTATGGTGGGCATCTATGATGGATGACGCAGTGCGTCCGGGGCAGTTCCGGTGCAGGGCGCATCGCTGGAGGCTGCGCACCGTGGGTCATCGCTGGAGGCACCGGACCGTGGATCGTTATCGAAGGAACCAGACCGTGGATTGTCGCAGGAGGCTCTGGACTGAGAACCCCTGCTGAAGGCTCTGGACCGCCGACCGTCGCTGGAGGCTCCGGACCGCAGACCGTTTCAGGAGGTTCCGAACCGCCGACCGTCGCTGGAGGCTCCGGACCGCAGACCGTTTCAGGAGGTTCCGGACCGCCGACCGTCGCTGGAGGTTCCTGTTATGGGATTCATATGAATAATGACTAAATGATGTATACATTTAACGTAGAACTATAACTAAACAGAATACTACCCTGTCACTGTATGATTGTATGAATCATAACACTAAATAATGTGTGCAGTTTTAGTCAAGAATTAGAACAAGGACTTTCTGTTCCTTGTTAGAAATGAATGGAGCTATCATCAGACCGGCTGGAATACTGTGTTCCTTACAGAACATTCTGTCCCCACTCAGGGAGGGGAGAGACCTTGAGCTTGTAGTAGATTGTTTAACAGTTGGCAGACAATGTGAGAAGACTTGTGAACAATGTTGCCATTGTATCTGAGGAAGAGGGACATTTATAACGAAATGTGAGGTATATAAACCAATGTACATGGTATTAGGACCAGAGCTATCTAAATAAACATTGCTGACAATTGTAGCTGGGCCTCCATCTGATTCTTTACAACCAGTTTCCTAAAAATTCTGGGTATCAGGCTAAGTAATCAATTCAATTGGGTTTATGAACACTGAGAACTTAATTCTCTTGACAATTGATCCTTTGAACCTGATACCCAATACCTGTCCCTGCCGTCCGAAGGTACCACACCGAAATACCGTGCACGGGCGGGTCATTGACCTGGAAATTAAAGACCTGTCCCCTGGCATTGGGGTTCCATAACAGACGGGATCCAACCTACATTGCTTTTCCCAGTCTACAAGACAGGTCAGTAAATCTTTATTTACGAATTTGATTTAAGATATCTTTGATTTGATGTTCTAAAATGCTTAGAATGAATCAATAATAAGTGCTTAAGTATTCCAAACAGATTCACACAGGAATTCTACTTTGTAGACAGGCAAGCAGGTCCGCGATGACCTGAGGTAAGGTGCACTACCATAAATAAAACTAAACTTAATAACAGAGGTCCGAATACCCGAGATTAAGCAGGGATACTAAATGAGTGTTTTAGATAGTTATTAGTTGTACAAGATGACCGTCCTAACAGGATAATGAACCTATTCAACACATGGAAAGTGTCCAAAAATGACGAGAGGGAAGCCTAATATAATGGAGTGAGATACGAGATATTAACTTTAAAAGTCCTATGATGCAACATGAAATAGGAGGTTAACTAGGGATTTACGACCCCTGGGCTTATAGTTGTCCGGGTGAGACCTAATGCCCGATCGACATTCCACTCTATAGATGAAGTTTCCAGAAAGGAGAAACACAGAAAACATCACATACACATAGAGTGTGTAAATATACCCTAGAGCAGAACTATAGATACACATAGGTTAAAGAGATACACATAGATTGTGAGCATTAAAGAGACACACACATAGTCAGGCAGGAGAGCAACTACAGTGACTAGGTAACGATAAACAGCACATATATAGATCATAGAAATAGATACACCTAGATTGTAAACATATACTGTAGAACATAACTACAGTAATTGGATAGCGGTAGAAAATAACACACACATAGAAGGTAAAAAGCACATACACATAAAAGAAGATGAGACAGAAAAGGATTGGGCGGCTGTAAAAGGAAAAGGGGAACCCCAGGACAGGGGGCAGCGGTTGTTTTACAGTGGGCTGAGCAAAGGGAAAGAAAGGGGAAGTAAAAAAGAAGGACGATGTAAGTAGCAAGCAGCAGGAGGAGGAAAGGATAGGGCTAGCTGCCCTAGGGAAGTCAGGAAAGATTTAACCGAACTAGGACAGGATTTAGCAAACGTATTGAGAAAGGGAATAGAGGTAGAGAAAGGGAGAAAGTCGAGAAAGGTGTATAGAGACAGTCAAAAGAAAGGTGTAGATGGTCAAGGGAAACAGCAGGTCGAGGGTTAAATAACGGGCTGTCTGAGAGGGAGAGTAAGGAGAATCCTCGCTGGGGAAACGCTTGGACCTTTAAATTAGGGCTATTTTTGTCTCAATCATTTCAATAGCAGTTGGTGGTTCAGCGGTAAAAAAAATAGCCTACAACTCGGGAGACTCGGGTTTGTATCTCAGCCTTGGCACCGATAGACAAAAATGCATTCTGATTATAATTAAAATACTGATATGTTTTGCTACGGTTAGTTAGTGTTTGTTTAGGATATAAACTGAACGTAATTCAAATACTGATGTGTTTTACCGGGAGAGATACGGTTAGTTAGTGTTTGTTTAGGATAGAAACTGAACATTTTAATAGCTTGTTTATGTTCAACTGAAAGACCAATCCATTCTAAATAATAGCGAGTCCATTTCGATGGAATACGTTGTCTTCCCTAAATGGTCCGCTGGAATAAGGTATTGGGAATGGAGTCGTATTCAAAATGTTGAATCATAGAAGAGACGGTTACCTAACGCTAATGAATTCTAAATAATAACGAAGAGATAATTACGATAGAGTTGTGCCCATTGAAATTGTATTATTCTTATGGATTTACTGACATATGTTATGAATTTAGCGAAGTACATGGTACGTTTAACTGTTGTAACTACCCATCCCGGATCCGGAAGCCTAATCATCATCTGACACTAATTAGCATAACGCAACGGGCATAAATATTACTAGAAAATATTCAGATTCATGAAATCACATGTGAAATATATTGAAACACAGCTTAGCCTTTTGTTAATCACCCTGTCATCTCAGATTTTGAAAAGATGCTTTACAGACAAAGCAAGACAAGCATTTGTGTAAGTTTATCGATAGCCTAGCATAGCATTTTGCCTAGCTAGCAGCAGGCAACCTGGTCACGAAAATCAGAAAAGCAATCAAATGAAATAGTTTACCTTTGATGAGCTTCGGATGTTTTCACTCACAAGACTCCCAGTTAAATAGGAAATGCTCCTTTTTTCCCAAAATATTATTTTTGTAGGCGAAATAGCTCCGTTTGTTCTTCACGTTTGGCTGAGAAATCGATGGGAAATTGCGGTCACAAACACTCAGAAAAATATTCAAAATTAGCTCCATAATATCAACAGAAACATGGCAAACGTTGTTTATAATCAACCCTCAAGGTGTTTTTCAAATATATATTTGATAATATATCAACCGGGACTGGTGGCTTCTTCAGTAGGACCGAGAGGAAAAATGGCTACCTCTGTCTTTTACGCAAGAATCACTCAGAGCCATCAGGTGACCACTTACGCAATATAGTCGCTTACGCTCATTCTTCAACATAAATGCGTGAAACTACGTCAAAATGCTCTAGACACCTTGGGGAATACGTAGAAAAAGGACTCTGGTTGATAGCCCATTCACTGCTCAATAGGGACGCATCGGAACACAGAGCTTTCAAAACATGAGTCACTTCCGGATTGGATTGGATTTTTCTCAGGCTTTCGCCTGCAATATCAGTTGTGTTATACTCACAGACAATATTTGTACAGTTTTGGAAACTTTAGAGTGTTTTCTATCCTAAGCTGTCAATTATATGCATATTCTAGCATCTTGTCCTGACAAAATAGCCCGTTTACTTTGGGAACGTTACTTTTCCAAAAATGAAAATACTGCCCCCTAGTTACAAGAAGTTCAAATTTGGAGTAGAGAAAGTTGGAAAGTTTGATTTTACTTTTACGATAGAATTAAAGCAGAACTCAATCCGAGTATGGGGTATATCTTTGCCTCGAGGTTGAATTGTTGCGTGATAACGTAAAACTGCGTCATTACGTTGAATACAATAATGTTACTCAAATTGATTTGACAGTTGTTCAGGTACAGACTCCCACTATTTTCTGTACTTCTGTCAGTACACTTTTGATTGAGAGATGTTGATTGATGTTGTAAGTTCTATTCAAGATCCAACATTTGTGATTAATTGGGTTTGGCTTGTCGAACACGAACTGCTGCTGCAGTCAGCAAACAATGATTTGCAATTCGCTGAAGTTGCTGCGGCCTGGGCATGGGCTGAGCGCCTGTTGCTGACACCACTCACAAGGCACTTTTGCAGCCAGGCAATGAGGTTGTGACTGAGGGTGACAGAGAAAATGGTTTGTGTCATTTAGACGGAAAATGCGTGCATTATAGCTTTGAGTCACTTTTCAAAAGTTGCTAAAAGTTCCAAATACATTTTTTAAAGTAGCTAAATTTGTCAAGTTAGTCTGAAAAGACGCTAAATTTAGCAACAAAATTGCTAGGTGGACATCACTGGTTGGTGGCGCTCACTGGGCTATATTTTGCTGTAAGAGAGGGAGGTCTGAATAGTTGAGTCGTAAAAGTTGTGGCAGTTATTTATTGATTTTTAGTTTGATTGTTTACATAACGCCAGTGAAATTTAACAGGAAGTTAAGGTATACTAACATTCTAACCTGTTTCCATTTCGTGGAACCAGGACAGGTTCACAAAGTGGATTGCAGGTTGAGTTGATTTTATTTTAAAGGGACAGTGCACCTTTATCACAGTTGTGTGTGTCTAATGGCAGGATGTTCCTGTCAAGCATTTTGGGAAGACTATTTGAAGAGAGACTGAATGGGTTTTAGATATAACCATTGAGGAAATGTAAAACCAATGATTTGGGGGAGTACAATAGAATTATCCTTATTATTAGGTTTTGTTTGGAGTAAACGTTTGGGATTAGGGAGATTTCCATTTACCTAGAGACACGATATCTTAAAGGGGTACACACATATAGAATATTAGAAGTTTTTGTTTTCTGAGTTTTAATTAAACACGTGAATTCTTTACATAAAGGGTACTTTAATTGGTCTAATATAGTATGGAACACAACTGTAAAAGGGTGGTCTGATCAGCCTCAGGGGAGGGCCATTTGGATAATGAATTTGAGGTAATTTGTGAGACTGATATTAAGGTAAATTGAGTAACTGATAATCATGAACGAGTTTATAGTTCCTTGACATAGTTGTAATTTGAACCAATGAGAAGAAAGAAATGGCATAGCCCTGGATTAATGGTAGACTTATGTTAAGTATTTAGAACCTAATACAGGCCGACAGGACAGGAATATATGACATCTGTGGTGATTCAGGATTATTGATAGGTTCGAAATAACCTTAATCAACCTATGTAAGGACTTTAGAGATTGCAACTATAGACATGTTTTTCAGATAATGTTCAGATAATGCCAAACAGTGAGACACTTAGTCAATATTTGGAAACAACACATATTTGTTACTGACTATTATGAGAAAGGGATACGAGGAGCCCTCCCCGCACTGCTGAGACCTTGATGGTTTGAGAGCAGAAAGGAGAAGGTGGAGAAGGGGGGCCAGGATATTAGCAAGATAGGAGTGACACAGAATGGGTAGATAACAGTTACTGAGTGGAGTAAATATGGGAATGAAAGCTTAGTTGGTTTCAGGAACTAAGGTGTTAAATATTCAAATGTTGGCACTGGGTTGCACAGTTTGAACCCCTGCTGTGTCTGGCTCCACACCCACCCCGCCCAGCCATCTAGACGTGTGAAAGTTAGTGTATAAGTGTGAAATGCTTACTTGCCATAATGTTGAATTACCATTTTTGTATGTTCTCTATAGTTATGTACTTGAAAATGTATCAATTGACCAATTCAGCACATTTGGGAAGAATTGATACAAAATATTGTCCAGCATTGCAATGCTTCACTAGATCAATTTGGAACTTGCACACACACTGCTGCCATCTGGTGGACCAAAATCCAAAGTGCGCCTAATCTGCAATATTATATTATGGCCTTTCTAATATGATGGAACAAATTAATATATAGAAAACGCATGTTTTTTGTTTGTATTATCTTTTACCAGATCTAATGTGCTATATTTTCCTACATGAATTTCACATTTCCACAAACTTCAAAGTGTTTCCTTTCAAATGCTTGCTTCAGGTCCTGAGCTACAGGCAGTTACATTTGGGCATGTCATTTTAGGCCAATTTTAAAAGAGGTGGTTAAAGAGATTGTTCATCCAATCGACATGTTTGATGTTACCTTGTAGGCCAGTGGCATCCACGATAACGCATTGTTTAGGCTACAGGCAGTAATTAGCATGATTTAGCATCGTCCTAAAAAGAATCAAGGCAATTCAATATCCGATCTTAGCAAAGCTGAAATTTTCGAACAAAACTCCAAACTAACTTCGGTAGCATCAAAACCTGAGAAGAACCTGTACATCTTTTCCAGCGACAATTTTGTATGTTTGCAATAATATCCAATATTTCCTGTGTATCCCCATCAAGCTACAGGTGGGTTTGTTCACAGCTGGTAATCAATCGGCATCTCAGACAACGGAATACAATACAACTCTGTGTTACAAAAACAAATGTGGTGAGACTTGAGGAAATGATTCCTATTCTGACTAACTCAATTTAGCAATTATTTTGACAGTATCCATACAAACTCAACCAACTACCGAACTTAGTTTTAAATATTTTTTTGAGGGAGTCGAAAATTGTATTGCAGCTTTAGAGATCACAACATTGTATCTGTCCCATTATGGTGTCTGTGTGTGGGCCATTGAGGACATCTCCATTTTGAAGTAGTCCATTTTCTTCTACTACTTCTATGTGTTGGTATACAAACTGAAAGGGTACATACTGCCCCCTGCAGTCTGTTGTTTGAACAGGTATAAAGCCAAGGTTCGGCGATTTCCACCTGTCATAAACATTATAAACACTCCTTAAACTCAAGTAGTTTGACCACAAAAAAAACGCCTTATTCCTATGTGCTTGCTGCACTCAGACAACCATAGTGTAATGAGTGATTCTGAACAGAAGGTGACAGTGTTTTCCTCTCATACTAGGATCTGGTCAGTGGAAGTGGAGCTTCAGCAGGCCTGGAGTGATGGGATTAGGAGACTTGTAGAGGATAAATCAATCAACAAGTCGATTTAAATGCTTTGTATCAAGTACATGTAACTTCAAGCCGGACTTAAATCCCCAAAGACCAAGCAAAGGTGACCAGGTAACAGATCTTGAAACCATGAAGTACAAAACTATTATGTGATTTGGATCTGCAATGGTGAGCTTTTTAGTTTTACTGCTATGGATGCCGGGCTTACCATCTGTTACTTTAAGCTACTGTTTTAGTCAACTCTCTTAGAAAGCATGAATGACAAACATGGATAGTCTATTTAAGATGGCACTTTCACAACGCTTCTGTTACTTAGATTGACATGTGTTTCTTTATATATATCATTATGTCCCTGTAATACATGTTTGGGAAAAGCTATTTATTGTGATGATGCAACAAAGTTATCTGAATATATTACAGAAATCCAACAGTGCATTTCCCCGTCGCCCCTGTCCATGAGTGCATTTGGTGTTGATACTGTTAATGTGCATGCTGAACCACCCGCCTTGGGCCTCCCTTCCTCCGATAAGCCCTGATTCTGGAGCCCGGCCAGGTTACGCAATTAATAGGCTGCTACCCACAGGGCTCTGTCTCTTTCTCCCTCCCCTTCTTTATTCTGGGCTGAAGCAGACGTCACTGGAGCTGTCCATGGTCATGAAAAAGCCACACTCGTCTTTCATTGTGAAAAATGTACTGTACGAGTGTTGTTTTTCTTCTGCCAGCTTGCATGGGCCTCATGTAAAGCTGTTGATGGGTATTCATTGTGGACCACTGTGCGGTATACCTACAGAGATATATTGTCAAATATAGCCTACTACACAATGTGTTTGTGCTATTCAATTGTAGGCTATTTGGCCTGTGGGATCTGTATGCTATTAACCCTTTGAGACAATGCACAGGTCAACCAGGAAGAATCAGCCTCTATCTAAATGTTCATATCTTCATATCTGGATCTGAACTTTACACATTTGGAGTTGAATTGTAAGCCTATAAAATGCATCAGTATGTGAATTCACCTGCAGGGTTTTTGAGGAGTTGGATTTGCATAACATTGTGATCCTGCAAACTTCCGATATGTTTAAATAAAATGTAGCCTACACTGTAAAACCATTCCTGTTGTTTTTGCGGTTACTTACAGGCTTCCGGTTGTCTGTAATTACCTAAAATAAAGGTACCATATGTTACCATATTTTACAGTATACAATACTGTTACTGTAATCTTTTTTATCATTGTCAACTGGCTGCATGTAAATTACCATAAAACAATAGTATAGTGCATTACTGTAATCTTTAATGGCTCTCAATCCTGTCCATCAGAATGGTTTGAAAAAGTTGCCAGTTGCCATTCCCACAATGCTGTGTGGTTACAGTAATGTACTATTACACAAAAGTTTCTTTGGAATTTAGAGTATTATTTAGTGTTCAGGCATAAAATCATCCAGAGTGCATTGCCCTTTATTGCAATCTACTGTAGATAATTAATATAGTACTTTAGTGGTAGTTTTACAGTATAGCCTATTACTGTCCAAACAACAAGAAAGTGTTAGTCATAGTCTATTTGCTGCCTGCCTAAAGTAGCCTAATGGTGCAGTTTCAAACATCTAAGGATTGTCTTCACTCTGGGTATATGGGTGTTTTATGGGGACAACGAAAGTATGCCCACCACAATTGTCAAACATAGACTAACTCACTTGCAACTATCATTATTCTGATCGAAATTAGGATCATACCAGCGTTCTGCCCTATAGTAATTAAAACGCCCCCCTGATTGGGCAGATAGATTATCCCAACGGCCCTCGCGTTCCTACTAACGCGCGAGTGGGATGGAGAGCGAGTCACAGTCTGCCCAGGGCGAGGGCAAGAAGCACACAAGGACCCGTCAAGGAGGCCACCGCTCCAGTCTCTCACCCAGGCCACTATTTACGTGCGTTTAATGTCGCTTCGTAAAACACTCAATTACAGAAGCGTTTTAAACGTATATGCGCGCAGGGGGAACGTTAAGTGGGGCTGAATACAGTCCATTCACTGCAACTGTTCTGAAGAGCCACAAAGAAAGTGTGTTGAGCAGGACTCGAGTAGTGTGCGAACCCTCTCCACAAAAAAAATACCGACACGGACGAAGAGGATAAATTAAGTTTCGACCGAACTGCATTTTGTATTAGTCCTTATTGTGGAAGAGAAAATGAATGCCGGGGAAGAGAATCTGCTGAAGTCCATCAGCAACGACACTTTACTGGACCTGACGCAGCGATACGGCCAGTCGGCCTTCGGCTTTGGACCGGGCCACATTACTGGAAGTCCTGGAGGGCGGTATCCTCTCACACCGGCCGCCGACTTCCTCTCGGGTCAGACGGGCAAGTCCAACGAAAGTGGCGGGGAGCAGACCAGTGATGACGATGACGACCGTTTCGACCCTCTGGACCCCCGGAAGAGGGGTTCCGCATTCGACGATGACAAACACGGGGGTCCTCTTTCCAAGAAGCCCAAAGAGCAGCGGTCTCTGCGCCTGAGCATCAATGCGCGCGAGAGGAGACGGATGCACGACCTGAACGACGCACTGGACGGCCTCCGTTCTGTGATCCCGTATGCGCACAGCCCGTCTGTGAGGAAACTCTCCAAAATAGCCACTCTCCTCCTGGCCAAGAACTACATCCTCATGCAGGCGCAGGCTCTGGAGGAGATGAGGCGGCTGGTGGCTTATCTGAACCAGGGACAGAGCATCACCTCGCCCATCCCTACCCCCATTGCACCATTTGGACAGGCTGCCGTATACCCCTTCACGGGCTCGGCACTCGCCACCTGCGCGGAGAAATACTCGGGGACACCTGCAAGTCTCTTTAAGCACCTTAACGACAAGCCTTGTTAACGTTTTATTTGTATAGCCCATACTGGAACTTCACCCACTTGTATCCAAGTCTAATGCGTAAATCCTAAACGAAATAACTGCTGTGATGTTTCATCCAGATTAATACAAATAAAATAAAACCATGAACAACTACACTGGTGTTTACTAAGGCTAGATTAGGGTTGGAGCTGGCAAATTGCTGTTTAAAAGTGTTTTTCTTTCCCTATACTCTCCTCGGAGTTAAAGGAATTGTATTGCCGTGGCAGTGTCCGACCATGTTTTAATTGACAGTTTGACATGTTATGTGTGACTATGAAAACGGCACCCTTGCAAAAGTTTCGAATGATCTATTTCGTATTCTTGTGTAGTATACAGACCTACTATGCAACATTCAGTGAAACGGAAAATAACGAGAGAGATGACAAGATTGCGTTCCAACTTCAATAGTTTTTTGTTTTTTTTGCATCACTGTCGTTTATGAACGCACTTTCCCTCATTTTAACAGACGCCATGTGAGGAAACACGAGTGTGTGATATTTTTGGAAAATATCTATTGATGATTTTGGTTTTGTTATTGCACAATTCACATGATTGTACAACTGTGGAAAACTACTTGATCAAAGTACTGTTATGTTATTCGTTTTCAAAACAACAGCCTTTACAGACAACAAAAAAATGGGTTGTGCTGCAACATGAATTTCATATATTGTTTATATGTCTTTATAAATAAAACATATCTATGCTCGAATATGATTCGTTTTTTTCTTAAACTTAATTCCACACAATGTAACCATGCTCAAATCATGCTCAAAATAAAAATGACACATTCATTCACTTAACAGTTTATTTAAACATTTTTGTTATTAGAATTAGAATTGCCAATTTGTCACACATTCGTCAGTTTTAAGCCTACAATTTGTTAAAATTATTGTAGTTTACAGACGTCTGACTTTAGGCATCCCTCGCTCTAAAATTAGTTTAATTGATTGAATTCAATACGACCAAAACAGAAATAAAATGATTGATTTCCAAATGAGTAACATAAATAAGTTTTATTAATATAATTTGTGTGTAGGCCTACTACACTAGGCAAGGCCTTTCTAAAATGATCGTATGAAAATCACAGCAATTAGCAATTAATCTCACTCATAGCCTTTCTAGACTCGATGACACTGACAAACCAATCCATCACTAATTTCTGCACAATGTCTACAATGAATGGGTCCTACAAAATGAGTTTGGAACATCGTTGAGTGCTCCCCTCTATTTCTTCCCCATTAGACACCCTTTGAAATAAAGAACTACTTTTATAACCCAGTAAACGCGCCGGTTCTGGCTAGTGGGGCCCGCTGGCGTGATAAGGGCTCGATGGCGCTGAAGGGAAGGGCGCAAGTGCCGCCCGCGGCAACCAGGACCTGTCTCCCGGTATTTGGGTGATTGCAAGGCCTCCGCGAGCTTTCTCCAACTCGGTCCAGTAATATTAAGACGATTCCAGCTCCTGTCTCCCTCGATGTCTTAATTACATGAACGGGGTAGTTTTGATTCGCAGGGCAGGCCATTGCACGGAAAACTTCAGTTCCGTCAAAAAATGAATAAGGTTTACAGAAAACCCTTTAACACCAAACTCTGTATCAACTTGATAAATATCTCCTCTGAAATTGATCACATTCATTTTGTTAAAATATTTATTATAATTAAAAATAAATACATGTAATGCCTTTTTCACCAATATCAACGAGTTTCAAATGTAGGCAGTGTTATGATTATGTTCAGTAATTATTATTCGAACCACAGTTTCATGGGATGTTTAAGGGATAATGCTACAGAATCCTGTGTTTGCAGGATATTTTGGCACGGTGATGACCCCAAAATGGTATATTTTAATTAAACATTTTATCTTGATTGATTTATTCATACTATTTCAGCCTTCCACAAGATATAGTCTCGACACAAATATAGGGTTGCTAGAGACAGGAACCAGTCATTCATTCTATTGGTTCTGTATCTATGGACGCGTCCCAGTCATTCAGTCTTGTTGTTCTGTATTTATGGATGTGACCCAGTCGTTCAGTCTTGTTGTTCTGTATCTATGGACGTGACCCAGTCGTTCAGTCTTGTTGTTCTGTATCTATGGAGGTGACCCAGTCGTTCAGTCTTGTTGTTCTGTATCTATGGACGTGACCCAGTCGTTCAGTCTTGTTGTTTTGTATCTATGGACGTGTCCCAGTCGTTCAGTCTTGTTGTTCTGTATCTATGGACGTGACCCAGTCGTTCAGTCTTGTTGTTCTGTATCTATGGACGTGACCCAGTCGTTCAGTCTTGTTGTTCTGTATCTATGGACGTGACCCAGTCGTTCAGTCTTGTTGTTCTGTATCTATGGACGCGTCCCAGTCGTTCAGTCTTATGGTTCTGTATCTATGGACGTGTCTCAGTCGGTCATTCTATTGGTTCTGTATCTATGGACGTGACCCAGTCGTTCAGTCTTGTTGTTCTGTATCTATGGACGCGTCCCAGTCGCTCAGTCTTATTGTTCTGTATCTATGGACGTGTCCCAGTGATTCATTCTATTGGTTCTGTATCTATGGACGTGACCCAGTCGTTCAGTCTTGTTGTTCTGTATCTATGGACGTGTCCCAGTCGCTCAGTCTTGTTGTTCTGTATCTATGGACGTGTCCCAGTGATTCATTCTTGTTGTTCTGTATCTATGGACGTGACCCAGTGATTCATTCTTGTTGTTCTGTATCTATGGACGTGTCCCAGTCGCTCAGTCTTGTTATTCTGTAATATATATGCCATTTAGTGATTCATTCTATCCAAAGGTTCAGTCATATGTGCATACATTCTACAGTCTTGTTGTTCTGTATCTATGGACGTGACCCAGTCGTTCAGTCTTGTTGTTCTGTATCTATGGATGTGACCCAGTCGTTCATTCTATTGGTTCTGTATCTCTGGACGTGACCCAGTCGTTCAGTCTTGTTATTCTGTATCTATGGACGTGTCTCAGTCGCTCAGTCTTGTTGTTCTGTATCTATGGACGTGACCCAGTCGTTCAGTCTTGTTGTTCTGTATCTATGGACGTGACCCAGTCATTCAGTCTTGTTGTTCTGTATCTATGGACGTGACCCAGTCGTTCAGTCTTGTTGTTCTGTATCTATGGACGTGTCTCAGTCGCTCAGTCTTGTTGTTCTGTATCTATGGACGCGTCCCAGTGATTCATTCTATTGGTTCTGTATCTATGGACGCGTCCCAGTCGCTCAGTCTTGTTGTTCTGTATCTATGGACGCGTCCCAGTCGCTCAGTCTTGTTGTTCTGGACGCGTATCTAGTCTTGGTTCTGTATCTATGGACGTGTATCAGTCGTTCGTTCTAAATGTTCCATTGCCATATTGGCTGGCAACGTTCCTATTCCTTGCTTGCTAGCTAGCCAACTATGGCGAACTTACAGTCACAAATAGTGCAGCCAGAATAACAACGTAGCTGCATTTGCATTTTGTTGAAGCTGTTTTCTAGTGACATTTATTTGGATACGTCCATAACAATAAACGGATGAGGCACTACTTCGCCTGGCACAGAAAATATGCTCACTTGTCAGGAAACTGTTGTTCAGAGGAGCTAGCCAACAACACAGCAACAGTAACACAATCACTTCAAACCGAAGCTGGAATGACTGCAAATTATCTGTGTTTTGTTGTACTTTTTTTCAATTGACATTTTTGTATATGTCCTTAAATATGATGCCAGTTGAATCATGCTTTCGACTGGCTGAGAAACGCTGCCTTGTAAGACAGCAATTTTAATACAAATCTCTGCTGTTGAAAACTAAATGTCATTCTAAAAGAAATGTGAGATCATGTCTAGATGCTTTTATAGTGGAGATCAAGTTTATGAATTGCCTGGTTGGGCTGATGAGACAATGGATTGCGTAGTCAGATGGAACAGAGTAAATATGTATTTTAACGTCATAGATTTAGCAGGTGGTAACTTGTGGAATAGACACCGACTGGAATGTGGTTTTAACCAATCAGCATTCAGAATTAGACCCACCCATTTTAAAAACAACTATAACCACACCTGTCCTCAATATAGGCCTACATTTAAGTGGAATAATTTATGTAAATATCTATTTGTTTTTCACAATAGGCTACCTCGAAAGAAATGTTGGTCTGGGGAAAAAAAGGGTGTGAGAAAGCTGCTTTTCAGTTAGAGTGAGGCATAACTTTACACTTTGCCACCTTTTACCCACTAGTCTATCTGTGCGTAAAACCAGCCTATCCCTTAGCTGTGTCCAAGTGGGACACCAGGCTATGGATAACAAAGAAGATAGGGTGAACTTCATATAATATGAATAAGATCGGTCTACTCGTTAGTCACTCAATCATTCCGTCTCTCTGTCAGTCTGCCAGTCGCTAAGGGTATTGCCCCAGTCACTCTCTCTCTCACAGTTCAGATGGACGTCATAACAGCATCTCAAATTGGCGCTCTGATGACATATGACTCCCTCAGCAGCTCCGCGTGACAGGCAGAGGACCGGGGATACGTTGTGACAAACGGTGCCATTGATGCTAGGCCATAGCCTCGGTCTCATACTCAATCACTCTCCACCTCGGCTGGGTGAGACGGTTGCCTTTTTGCACAGACGTCTGGTAAACTGCACGGTTTATCATTTGATACAGTATGTGTTCATGGAAACAACTTTCAATATAGCCATAGCCTGTAGATTTCAAGGTGACATTTATTTATTATTACAATATCATCTATAGGCCTATTGGTGCCTTCTTGACCTTATGTGGTGTGGGACACAGTCAGACCAGAGGCCGAACTGGTCATTAACTCTGAATGAATTATTTAAATATTATGTAGAACAGAATACTTCATTGCCCTTGAAATTGAATTCGTATTGAAAACAATAACAAAACCAACAACCGAAACATGCTACTTTAGAAAGGCTTGTCAATTGTCAATGATTTATAAATAGTTTATAGACTGCTGATTATTCGTTTAACCATGTGGTATACCAAAGTATTATCAGTATTTATGATAATGGAACCAAAATGAAATTGCTTAATCTCCACCTCCTAATCTGTGTTGGGATACATTTACATAGCCTACTCATATACTGACTCTCTTGGTCACACACACACACACACACACACATACACACACACACACACACACACACACACACACACACACACACACACACACACACACACACACACACACACACACACACACACACACACACACACACACACACACACACACACACACACACACACACACACACACACACACACACACACACACACACACACACACACGTTATGTAGACCAACACACCCCTGCCTGCACAACTGTGTCCAATCTAGTGCACAGTACTGCTGCATCTCTGGTGTCTGTAAACATTTGTGTTTGTTCTCAGTGGGATCAGAAGGGAGTGATTTCATTAGCAGGGCCAGGAGCTTTGAGGTATGTTGTTGTGCTTTTCCACAACCCGATGGTATAGCAGTAAAAACATATGCCCTTAAGTGCCAACCTCTCTCTAATGCGTCTGACAGTGCTGCTTTCTCTAATTAAGCTCTTACAGAGCCTAGCCTACATGTCTGATGCACATTGTGACACTCTTTATCACACTCGTATACATAGAGGACAAACAAATACGCACACACACACACACACACACACACACACACACACACACACACACACACACACACACACACACACACACACACACACACACACACACACACACACACACACACACACACACACACACACACACACACACACACACACACACACACACACACACACACACACACACACACACACACACACACTGCAGACCTATGTGGAATACAAACAAACAATACTGCCGAGGGTTGTTGAGGGAATGGGGTTGGGGATGTGGGGGGTGGGCTGTGTGTTAGATTTAAAGGCTAGGCAGGTTTTTTGTTCAAATCTGCTCAGGGAGGCAAACATTTTCTGTTAGATGCCAACTGACACTGAAAACTGGTGTTTGGGCAGGATCAAGTGGGGGATGGGGTGAAAAGGTTGCATAAACAATAGGGCCGGATGTGTGTGTGTGGGCCGGACGTGTGTGTGTGTTTATGTACGTGTCTGATTCTGGTTGCCTGTATGTGGTAAAGAAGGGCAGCAGAGAGAAAGAAAGAGAAAGAAAGAGGGAGACAGAGAGAAGGAAGCGCTGATGTCTCTGCACTATATGCGGCACTGGAAGGACCCCCCAGTGTTAATTTTCTCTATGACGTCACGGTTCTCGTCCCTCCCAGCCCCGCCTTGTCGGAAGCGATGAGCGGGTGAGTCAGTTGGTTCCGAGGAGCCATGTGATTTGGGGCGACGTTGCTGCGAGTGTGGTGGGATGGGTATAGGCCTTCTATTCGTTACCCACATCAGGCGGGGATAGGGTGGATGTAGTTTGGGGGGGGGTTACTATGTGCTCACATGGCCGCAAACCTTCAGAACATGGCAGTCAAGCAAAGTGTTTTGCTTATCGCCACAAGGCACCTGACACCACGCATTGTAAACCCAGAATGTGTAGACGGGCCGGGGCTGGGGCTGGGGCTAGGGTGGGACTGGAGAGATGGGAGATGAGAGGAGCAGGGAGGGGAGACTGCAGGACAACATGAACATGGAGGAGCTAATTTGTCTCTGTCTATTGTATTGTTTGAATTATACAGTACTTTGTCTCTCGGGGCTGATCTCAAGATAGTTGTCTATACCAATGTTATCTAACATCGAGAACACATTGATATTCTGAATCACCCTAAAATCACATTTCTCTCTGTCACTCCCCCTGACCCCTTTCGCTGCCTCAAATCCGTCCTTCCCTTTTATTATTTCCCAGTCTCTCCTACTCTTGATCTCTGTCTCTCTCTTTCTCTTTCCCTCTATCCCTGCCTCCCTCTTCCATAGATGCCATTCTCTTCCTCCCTCCCACTGTGGTCTTGATAGAGGATGTGAGTTGACAAACGGGGGCATCCGTTACCTTGGCACAGCCTAATCTCTGTAATGGTCCTCAGACACACCACTGACTGGTGGGGAACTTTGGGGGGAAATGGAAGGAAAATGGGGGCACAGACACACATACCTACTCCTCCACCCTCCAAGTCTAGCTCCCTGCTCCGTACCAGCTGAACACACACACACAAGCACCTCACCCATCACCCTGCTCGGTACCAGCTGAGGAGGGACGTGGTTTTGGGGGGAGTGGGGGAGCTCGTTATCCTCATTAATTAATGCCAAAGGCGATGTAATTGGCCATCCATAATCTTCCATGCGGAGACACAGTGACAGGCAGGGCCGGCCCAATTCTCCACAGCAACTCATAAACACACGCACTGGAAATAAAGATGCATTTCACTCGAATCCTGACTTAGTTTGAGACTGGATGTGTGGGGGAAAGGGGGAAGGGGGGAGTAGTGTTAGCTGTGTGTGTGTGGGGGGGGGTAGGCCTCAGAAAGCCTATATAGAACATATTAACCTCTGTTCGTGATACCAAGCCCCACACACAGCCAATCCTGCATCTTATTGTCATCCTCAACCACTGTCTAACTGTAGCTGCTTCTAATTCAGTCTCTGTTTGGTGTTTTTCTTTCTCATTTACTTTGCTCTTAATTTGGAGCTTATGTGTGTTACAAAACATGGTGTTAAAGGATAAAGATTTTTCAGACAGTTAGAGTCCAGTGGCTGGGTCTTGGTTGTGACTCGGACAGGGGGGTGCGGATGGGGGGGTGCGACAGTCATCCACATGAAAGGCAAGATTAAGGGCGTTTCCCCGTCTCGCGCTCCCCCAATAAAAATCAGTGGAACATGCGCACGGTCAAGGATCAGTGGAATGAGGAGCTTGTAGGCTGATCTGGGTCTCATTTTCTGCTTAATAAGGCCGGTTTAAAAAGTCATTTTGGGGGGGATGTGACTCCTTTAAACCTGCTCATTATCAATACTAGCGCTTCACTTTAAGTACTTCAGGAACCGCTGTGTTTAATTAATATTGCGACATGCACATGGATTAGCTGACAGGCTGGAATGGAGCAGAGAGAGGGGACGGGGAGTTGGGGGACTAAAATTGATGAAGAACTTTCAAGGGCACTGATTTCATTAAGCAGCTTCATTACGACCCAAATAACTCTTCATGTCATTTCAATGCTCCAATTGCTCTCCCAGACTCTCTCACACACACACACACACACACACACACACACACACACACACACACACACACACACACGCACACGCACACGCACACGCGCGCGCACACACACACACACACACACACACACACACACACACACACACACACACACACACACACACACACACACACACACACACACACACACACACACACACACACACACACACACACACACACACACACACACACACACACACACACACTTATTGTGCTGTGTATGAGGAGGACATAAGAAGGCTTTTCACATTAGAGGGATTTGTAACAAGGATATTTTTTTAAAGTTTAAGTTGTGAAGTAACTGCCTACTGTATATTATGTTTTAATTGATATGATGGCTGACCTTGCTGCCATCCATTGCAGTTGAATTCTGATTTGTTGTCGAAGAGTTTTTCCTTGAACCTCACAAACCCAAGGTCACTTGAGGTTTGAAGGTCATGGGTTTCCAGGAAAAGCAGGCTTGAGAGAAGAGTGTGTTGGAGGTGTACGGCTTGTCACAATCCGCTAGCAACTTCCACCACTCAGACCCACTGTCCTCTACCACTGAGTTACATGTACTAAATGTTCTTATAGGCTCTTCATCCTAATCTGTTTAGGCCTGGACTGTTCTGTATCTGGAGCCATGCAGGAAAATGGTGGACTTTTGAGGGGCACTGTCTCTAAATCTCTGGGTTTGTCTTTGCGTGACCAATTACAGGGGCCAACACTGTGGTGGCTTGCTGGTGACATGAAGCTCACGGTCACTGTTAAACTAGTAGCAGGTCACAATCAGTCAGTCAATCAATATTTTAAACAGGCAATATTAAAAATCAATCAATCCAAGAGAATAGGGTGATTTGGTTTGTTTGGAACAAGGTTTGATCTCTTATTGATGATATTGGTAACGATAGCTACATATTGCTGCAAAAAACAAAACACCTTTGGTTGAGATCACAACAGATCATTGCTGAGTCATCTATTCCCATTCGGTGAAGTGTTTGACATGATCCCATGTCGCCTCTAGACCAACATCAACAGTTGTATTTCTATCTCGCCTTTGTCCCCTTTTCTGTCTCAGTACATGCAAGGCTAAAGTCTTTTGGTGTATAAATAGTATTATAAGAGGGATGAAGCAAGAAGTTATTGATCCAAAGAAGTGGACTGAATGGATAATGTTTGATTGTAGAATGAGAGAAGAGCTGAGAAGGGAGAGGGACAGGCTAGTTTTAGATACACAGAGGAGGAGGACAGTGGAGGTCTACCTACATTATTTGGGTTTGACTTGTTGATAGCATTGACACTGTCCAGCTGAGTATCAGGTGATATCAAAGGGGGTTTAGCAAGTTTTGTGCTGGGGATAAAGATGGTATCGAGTACAGTATATACATATGAGATGAGTATGTAAACAAAGTGGTATAGTTTAAAGTGGCTAGGACAGGATGCTCTCGATTGTGCATCTGTAGAAGTTAGTGAGTGCTTATGGTGACAAGCCACATTTCTTCAGCCTCCGGAGGTTGAAGAGGCGCTGCTGCGCCTTCTTCACGATGCTGTCTGTGTGGGTGGACCAATTCAGTTTGTCTGTGATGTGTACGCCGAGGAACTTAAAACTTACTACCCTCTCCACTACTGTTCCATCGATGTGGATAGGGGGGTGTTCCCTCTACTGTTTCCTGAAGTCCACAATCATCTCCTTAGTTTTGTTGACGTTGAGTGCCCTCACCTCCTCTCTGTAGGCCGTCTCGTCGTTGTTGGTAATCAAGCCTACCACTGTTGTGTTGTCCGCAAACTTGATGATTGAGTTGGAGGCGTGCGTGGCCACGCAGTCATGGGTGAACAGGGAGTACAGGAGAGGGCTCAGAACGCACCCTTGTGGGGCCCCAGTGTTGAGGATCAGCGGGGTGGAGATGTTGTTACCTACCCTCATCACTTGGGGGCGGCCCGTCAGGAAGTCCAGTACCCAGTTGCACAGGGCGGGGTCGAGACCCAGGGTTTGACGAGTTTGGAGGGTACTATGGTGTTAAATACTGAGCTGTAGTCGATGAACAGCATTCTCACATAGGTATTCCTCTTGTCCAGATGAGTTAGGGCAGAGTGCAGTGTGGTTGAGATTGCATCGTCTGTGGACCTATTTGGGCGGTAAGCAAATTGGAGTGGGTCTAGGGTGTCAGGTAGGGTGGAGGTGATATGGTCCTTGACTAGTCTCTCAAAACACTTCATGATGACGGAAGTGAGTGCTACGGAGCAGTAGTCGTTTAGCTCAGTTACCTTAGCTTTCTTGGGAACAGGAACAATGGTGGCCCTCTTGAAGCATTTGGGAACAGCAGACTGGGATAGGGATTGATTGAATATGTCCGTAAACACACCAGCCAGCTGGTCTGCGCATGCTCTGATGGCGCAGCTGGGGATGCCGTCTGGGCCTGCAGCCTTGCGAGGGTTAAAAGAACCATCTCTGCGTGGGGACGCCAGAGGTAACCGTTTAACTGCTCGTTCCGTTTTGGGTCATCCCACATTTAAATGTTTTACTCACCTCGGCTGCAGTGAAGGAGAGTCCGCATGTTTTGGTTGCGGGCCATGTCAGTGGCACTGTATTGTCCTCAAATAATGCAAAACAGTTATTTAGTCTGCTTGGGAGCAAGGCATCCTGGTCCGTGACTGGGCTGGTTTTCTTTTTGTAATCCGTGATTGACTGTAGACCCTGCCACATACCTGTTGTGTCTGAGCCGTTGAATTGCGATTCTACTTTGTCTCTAAACTGACGCTTAGCTTGTTTGATTGCCTTGGAGGGAATAGCTACACTGTTTGTATTTGGTCATGTTTCCGGTCACCTTGCCCTGATTAAAAGCAGTGGTTCGTGCTTTCAGTTTCACACGAATGCTGCCATCAATCCACGGTTTCTGGTTTGGGAATGATTTAATCGTTCCTATGGGAACGACATCTTCAACGCACGTTCTAATGAACTCGCTCACCGAATCAGTGTATTCGTCAATGTTGTTGTTTGACGTAATAATGTCACCTTCCTCTTACGACAGATTGACTCCGAAGCGTTGTGCGAGACTGGCAGTCCAATGTCAGGTATGGTCTTAAACAGACGGTCTAGCGGGTTGTTCTTGAGTGGGGGTACTGTCATTTTTGTCATTTATTATCTCTTGTCCCTGAAACATATCCCAGTTCACGAGATGGAAGCAGTCTTGGAGCGTGGAATCAGATTGGTCGGACCAGCGTTGAACAGACCTCAGCGTGGGAGCTTCTTGTTTTGGCTTCTGTCTGTAGGCAGGGAGCAACAAAATGGAGTCGGGGTCAGCTTTTCCGAAAGGAGGGCAGGGGAGGGCCTTATATGCATCACGGAAGTTAGAATAGCAATGGTTGCGCAATCGATATGCTGATACAATTTAGGGAGTCTTGTTTTCAGATTAGCCTTGTTAAAATCTCCAGCTACAATGAATGCAGCCTCAGGATGTGTGGATTCCAGTTTGCAAAGAGTCAAATAAAGTTCGTTGAGAGCCATTGATGTGTCTGCTTGGGGGGGAATATATACGGCTGTGATTATAATCGAAGAGAATTCCCTTGGTAGATAATGAGGTTGACATTTGATTGTGAGGAATTCTAAATCAGGTGAACAGAAGGACTTGAGTTCGTGTAGGTTGTTGTGGCCACACCACGTCTCATTAACCATAAAGCATACGCCCCCGCCCCTCTTCTTACCAGAAAGATGTTTGTTTCTGTCAGCGCAATGCGTGGAGAAACCAGCTGGCTGCACCGACTCAGATAGCGTCTCTCGAGTGAGCCATGTTTCCGTGAAGCAAAGAACGTTACAGTCCCTGATGTCCCTCTGGAATGCTACCCTTGCTCAGATTTCATCAACCTTGTTGTCAAGAGACTGGACATTGGCGAGTAGTATGCTAGGGAGTGGCGCGCGATGTGCCCGTCTCCGGAGCCTGACCAGAAGACCGCTTCGTTTGCCTCTTTTACGACGTCGTTGTTTTGGGTCGCAGGCTGGGATCCATTCCGTTGTCCTGGGTGGAAGGCAGAACACAGGATCCGCTCCGGGAAAGTCATATTCTTGGTCGTACTGATGGTGAGTTGACGCTGCTCTTATATTCAGTAGTTCTTCTCGACTGTATGTAATGAAACCTAAGATGACCTGGGGTACCAATGTAAGAAATAACACGTACAAAAGAACGCGAAGCGAGGCGGCCATCTCTGTCGGCGCCAGAAGTTAGTTCAGGGAGGCGTTGTGCCGTGAAGTGTTGCTTTATTTGTTTTTTGAAACCAGGATTGCTGTTCACTTGCGCTACTTAAGATGGAAGTCAGTCCTATGCACTAATGGTTCTGTACAATTCCTTGAATTTGTCCTGGACCTGGGGACTGTGAAAAGGTGGCATGCCTGGTGGGGTAAGTGTTTGTGTCAGTGCTGTGTGTAAGTTGACTATGCAAATAATTTGGAATTTCCAACACATTGTTTCTTATGAAAACAAGAAGTGATGCAGTCAGTCAGAGACTGGCATGCATAGTATTAATATTAACCCTGTGATTAAAATGAAGAGCAAGACGTGTGGCTCTGTTCTTGTCATGCCCTGATTTGTTTCACCTGTCCTTATGCTTGTCTCCACCCCCTCCAGGTGTCGCCCATCTCCCCTACTTATCCTGGGTATTTATACCTGTGTTCTCTGTCTGTCTGTTGCCAGTTTGTCTTGTTTCAACAGTGAAGAGGCGACTCCGGGATGTTGGCCTTCTAGGCAGAGTTGCAAAGAAAAAGCCATATCTCGGACTGGCCAATAAAAATCAAATCAAATCAAATCAAATCAAATTTATTTATATAGCCCTTCGTACATCAGCTGATATCTCAAAGTGCTGTACAGAAACCCAGCCTAAAACCCCAAACAGCAAACAATGCAAGTGTAAAAGCACGGTGGCTAGGAAAAACTCCCTAGAAAGGCCAAAACCTAGGAAGAAACCTAGAGAGGAACCGGGCTATGTGGGGTGGCCAGTCCTCTTCTGGCTGTGCCGGGTAGAGATTATAACAGAACATGACCAAGATGTTCAAATGTTCATAAATGACCAGCATGGTCAAATAATAATAAGGCAGAACAGTTGAAACTGGAGCAGCAGCACAGTCAGGTGGACTGGGGACAGCAAGGAGCCATCATGTCAGGTAGTCCTGGGGCACGGTCCTAGGGCTCAGGTCCTCCGAGAGAGAGAGAGAAAGAAAGAGAGAATTAGAGAGAGCATATGTGGGGTGGCCAGTCCTCTTCTGGCTGTGCCGGGTGGAGATTATAACAGAACGTGGCCAAGATGTTCAAATGTTCATAAATGACCAGCATGGTTGAATAATAGTAAGGCAGAACAGTTGAAACTGGAGCAGGAGCATGGCCAGGTGGACTGGGGACAGCAAGGAGTCCTCATGTCAGGTAGTCCTGGGACATGGTCCAAAATAAAATATTAAGATGGGCAAAGAACACAGACACTGGACAGAGGAACTCTACCTAGAGGGCCAGCATCCGGAGTCGCCTCCTCACTGTTGACATTGAGACGGGTATTTTGCGGGTACTATTTAATGAAGCTGCTAGTTGAGGACTTGTGAGGTGTCTGTTTCTCAAACTAGACATTCTAATGTACTTGTCCTCCTGCTCAGTTGTGCACCGGGGCCTCCCACTCCTCTTTCTAATCTGGTTAGAGACAGTTTGCGCTGTCCTTTGAAGGGAGTAGTACACAGCACTGTAGGAGATCTTCAGTTTCTTGGCAATTTCTTGCATGGAATAGCCATCATTTCTCAGGACAAGAATGGACTGATGAGTTTCAGAAGAAAGTTATTTGTTTCTAGCCATGTTGAGCCTGTAATCGAACCCACAAATGCTGATGCTCCAGATACTCAACTAGTCTAAGGCCAGTTTTATTGCTTCTTTAACCAAAACAACAGTTTCAGCTGCGCTAACATAATTGCAAAAGGTTTTCTAATGATAAATTAGACTTTTAAAATTATAAACTTGGATTAGCTAACACAACGTGCCATTAGAACACAGGAGTGATGGTTGCTGATAATGGGCCTCTGTGCGCCTATGTAGATATTCCATTTTAAAAAATCTGCCGTTTCCAGCTACAGTAGTCATTTACAACATTAACAATGTCTACACTGTATTTCTGATCAATTTGATGTTATTTTAATGGACAAAAATGTGTTTTTCTTTCAAGAACATTTCTAAGTGACCCCAAACTTTTGAACAGTAGTGTATGTTTTCTCATCCACAGGTTATGGTAAATAATATCAAAGATTTACAGACCTCTACATGCTTTGTAAGTAGGAAAACCTGCAAAATCGGCAGTGTGTCAGACAAAGTGCAAATTAATTACTTTTAAAAAAATCATACAATGTGATTATCTGGAGATTTGTTTTAGATTCCGTCTCTCACAGTTGAAGTGTACCATTGATTAAAATTACAGACCTCTACATGCTTTGTAAGTAGGAAAACCTGCAAAATCAGCAGTGTATCAAATACTTGTTCTCCCCACTGTACATATTAATATATTTGTTGTATGTATTTTTTATTTGATTATATATCTATCTATCCATCTATGTCCTAATCAATATAAAGGAGGAAATGTTGCTTACTTCAGCTTTGATCAAAATCAAAGCTGTAATGCATCCTGATGTCTTTGCTTGCTGGTTTCATTATGGACCCCCAGATACAACTGCATGTCTTGACAGGTGGACAAGCAGTAAGCAACCATCTTCTGGTAAACAGACCACTCACTCTGAACCAGCAGGAGATGCTGCTCTTGCTTCTTCAGTTTGGCTGACTTAACAGCTTCTAGCAGATTGGCAGATCTGAAGACCTGATAGTTGTTCCTCTGGGACTGCCAGCACAGGTCTGTCCTGGGCTTAGTACTTGAGACGTGGGGAAGCAATTTCTACACGTACCTCTAGAAAATACAGAAATAATGTGAGATCAATAAAAGTATTGCCAATCTTGTTGGAGGTCAATTAAATAATGTGTTAATGCTTTTACATACCAAGTGTTGTAATCGATTCCTTGTAGAGACACCACACTGCTGCTTTTGTCACATGGGATGGCAACAGCTTTCCACCAAAGTGTTTGTGTCCTGAGTGGCATCCTGGTAATAATATGGCATTATCCTCTGTGTAGTTGTTGATAAAGTTCACCATGCTCATGCTTCAGGTGTAACCTGTGCTTGCTTGGGCCAGCTCTCTCTTTGATGGGAGGCATTAGACCATTCTCCTTGACTGGTGGAGGAGGGTCAGGCATCTTCTACTGATGCATTCTAGAGACATTCTAGATACAAATAGTTTTGCATTATTAAACAATAGATGCGAAATGGTATTCTGAGATATCACTACACACAGTTCATACACATAATGTTATAGCTAGCTAGCCAGACATCATACTTCAGCTGGCTAACTAACAGCAAGCTTTAACTAGCAACACAAAACGATTGTCTTAGCTAGCTAAAGTTAACCAAATAGGTTCAATGTTAGCTAGCAAAAGAGCCATCGAACTTCAGCTGGCTATCAAACAGCAAGCTTTAACTAGCAATACAAACCGATTGTCATAGCTATCTAAAGTTAAGCAAATAGGTTCAATGTTAGCTAGCTAGCTAGTTAGCTAGCTATAACTAGCTAGCTATAACTAGCAATGCAAAATAGCATTCTGAGAAAACATCACAGACAATGTTTTTACATAAATCAGTGATTTCCTCATCGTCTGATTCATTTTCATAGTCCGAGAGCATCAGAATGGCACGATCGTCCTCCATTAAGTAGTCCATCACAACCTTTTCCCACTGACCTCTGTCGATAGCACCTGAAATTCAGGTTAACAATGTTATTGAGAGCAGTTCTCCATGGCTAACGTTATATGTTTCGAAACAACTGCAATATAATGTAGAACTGCAGTAGTTCACATGTTTGAGAAGGCATTTCTGCCAAAAAACACAAAAAACACAGCTCTCCTGTAAAGTTGTGACTTGCAAAATAAGCCTAGTTTCCTGAAATGTGTCACTTATGTGCTTCATGTGCTTGTTTTGGTTACATACAGTGCATTCGGAAAGTGTTCAGACCCCTTGACTTTTTCCACATTTTGTTCTTCTTCTTCTAAAATGGATTAAGTTGTTTTTTCCTCGTCATTCTGCAGTCAATACCCCATAATGACAAAGTAAAAACAGGCTTTTAGACATTTTGGCAAATTGATTTAAAAAAATTAAACACTGATATATCGCATTTACATAAATATTCAGACCCTTTACGCAATACTTTGTTGAAGCACCTTTGGCAGTGATTACAGCCTTAAGTCTTCTTGGTGTTGTGTCTTTGGCTGTGCGGGATTAAGTGATATGACATGTTATTCTATAAAATCATTTCTCTGTAATTAATATTACCTGACTAAGCTGAATCAGGTAAATTTAATTAACTAGAAAGTAGGGGCACCACAAAAGAATGTTATAGAGTTGTTATCTTCCGAATAAACTCTTAAAGACCTAGTAATCTTTTACATCAGTAGCAGTCAATATTTAATCGTCACTTTATTCAGTCTCATCTGAAAGTTGTAAATTCTTGGTTATCTTCACGAACCCTGGCTAACAAGTTGAATCAGCAATACAACATTTGGTTTAATTATTTATTTACTAAATACCAAAATAATCACACAGAATTACATCTACACAGAATGGATCATACATTGATTACAAATTATGTCAAAAAGGAAAATGTCCCAAGCGGACGGAACAGATATGACAGCTTTCCACAAAGAAAGGGGGTTTGGTTTTGAATGAAAGAGCGGGAAGACTGAGTAACAAAGGGAGAAGCTATGCTCTCCTAAATACATAATCTTATGCATTCTAAATAACCGCCTACTTGGAAAAAGTAAATGAAAGGAATATTTACTCCGAGCTGCGCTTCAATAGGTTGGTTGTAGATGAATGGCCGGGTTGTTGAGCAGGTATCTCTTGTCCTCTGAAGAAGTCTCTGCTGGTAAACTGGATACGTTGTAGTATTGTTGTGTGAGCTAGACTGAATACGGCGTCCGTCCTTTCCTAGCCCACGTCTACAGCAGCTGCTGCCAACTCAACGGCTAGGAGGTATCACTTCTGGAGTGAATAAGAGTTCAAAGTTCATACCAAGTTGCCATACTTTTAAGCTCGTGCTATAGTTCTGGCTATTATAGTCGAAATTCATCCTTTCGGCGTATCAATCGTCACCTTCACATTGAACACGATGCTAATTTTGTTAGGTTATTGTCTGAGCCCTTTTAACGTAGGATCGTCATCCTCACGACCTCGGAACAGAAAGTAGAATTTTCGTCAACGGGTTTATATAGTGGCGAAAGAAGGGCGTGTTTCATAGTTTTACAACCAAAGTCTGTTCACTTGGGCGGGGCCTCTGAGTGAGCAGAGTTTCTCTATGAAAAACCGTTCTCTCATTTAAGAAGCTAAAATTACATTGAATCTTTTCACAAATATTTTCATTTTTAAACATTAAATTGCACAACAATTCCATTTAAATCTGATCGACTTTCCAAGATACAGTTTGTCACCCTGTCATAAGTAGTACCTGATCTGAGATCATATGCGTATATTTTCAACTAGTTGGTTACCGAAATATCGTTCCGTTCCCCACCTTTCAATGTTACCAGACTCTATGTTACAAAGGCTTTACAAGTAGAGAGAGAGAAAAGGAGAAAGGTATTTATGGGGGTCATCTCTCACGTCACCCCGCTCCTCCGCTCTCTCCACTGGCTTCCAGTTGAAGCTCGCATCCGCTACAAGACCATGGTGCTTGCCTACGGAGCTGTGAGGGGAACAGCACCTCAGTACCTCCAGGCTCTGATCAGGCCCTACACCCAAATAAGGGCACTGCGTTCATCCACCTCTGGCCTGCTCGCCTCCCTACCACTGAGGAAGTACAGTTCCCGCTCAGCCCAGTCAAAACTGTTCGCTGCTCTGGCTCCCCAATGGTGGAACAAACTCCCTCACGACGCCAGGACAGCGGAGTCAATCACCACCTTCCGGAGACACCTGAAACCCCACCTCTTTAAGGAATACTTAGGATAGGATAAAGTAATCCTTCTCACCCCCCCCCTTAAAATATTTAGATGCACTATTGTAAAGTGACTGTTCCACTGGATGTCATAAGGTGAATGCACCAATTTGTAAGTCGCTCTGGATAAGAGCGTCTGCTAAATGACTTAAATGTAATGTAAATGTAATAAACCTCCCCCAACAGGCCAACATCATGACATTGGGTATGATGCTACAAGCTTGGCACACATCTCTGCAGATCCTCTCTGTCAGGTTGGATAGGGAGTTCGATTGGGATCAAGTCCGGGCTCTGGCTGGGCCACTCAAGGACATTCAGAGACTTGTCCCAAAGCCACTCCTGTGTTGTCTTGCTGTGTGCTTAGGGTTGTTGTCCTTTTGGAAGGTGAACCTTCACCCCATTCTGAGATCCTGAGCCCTCTGGAGCAGGTTTTCATCATGGATCTCTCTGTACTTTTCTCCATTCCCCTTTCCCTCGATCCTGACTAGTCTCCCAGTCCTTGCCTGTGAAAAACATTCCCACAGCATGATGCTGCCACCACCATGGTTCGCTGTAGGGATGGTGCCAGGTTTCCGCCATACGTGACGGTAGGCATTCAGGCCAAATAAATCAATCTTGGTATCATCAGACCAGAGAATTTTGTTTCTCATGGTCTGAGAGTTCTTCAGGTGTCTTTTGGCAAACACCAAGTGGGCTGGAATGTGCCTTTTACTGAGGAGGTGCTTCCATCTCGCCACTCTACCATAAAGGCCTGACTGGTGGTGTCATGTTTTGTCTTATATTGTCTTGTCATTTTGCTTTTCCTTCTGTTCATTTTCCCCCTGCTGGTCTTTTTAGGTTCGTTCCCTTTTTTCTCTCTCCCTCTCTCTCTCTCTTCTCTCTGTCGTTCCGTTCCTGCTCCCAGCTGTTCCTATTCCCCTAATCAATCATTTAGTCTTCCCACACCTGTTCCCTATCTTTTCCCCTGATTAGAGTCCCTATTTCTCCCCTTGTTTTCCGTTTCTGTCCTGTCGGATCCTTGTATACTGTTCACCGTGCTGTGTCTTTGTATCGCCCTGTCGTGTCGTGTTTCCCTCAGATGCTGCGTGGTGAGCAGGTGTCTGAGTCTGCTACGGTCAAGTGCCTTCCCGAGGCAACCTGCAGTTCATTATCGAGTCTCCAGTCAGTTCTCGTGATTACGAGTGAAATTGTTTCTTATGCTTTATTTACCGCTCCGATTTGTCTAGGAGTATTGCTATTTCCTTAAACTGGATTAAAGACTCTGTTTTCGCCAAGTCGCTTTTGGGTCCTCATTCACCTGCATAACAGGTGGAGTGCTGCAGAGATGGTGTCCTTCTGGAAGGTTCTCCCATCTCCACAGAGGAACTCTGGAGCTCTGTCAGAGTGACCATCAGGTTCTTGATCACCTCCCTGACCAAGGCCCTTCTCCCCCGAATGCTCAGTTTGTCTGGGTGGTCAGCTCTAGGTAGAGTTTTGGTGTTTCCACACTTCTTCCATTTAACAATGAGGGAGGCCACTGTGTTCTTGGGGACCTTCAATGCTGCAGAAATATTTTGTACCCTTCCCCAGATCTGTGGCTCAACACAATCTTGTCTCAGAGCTCTACAAACAATTCATTCGACCTCATGGCTTGGTATTTGGTATGACATGCACTGTCAAATGTGGGATCTTTTAAATAGAGATGTTTGTGCCTTTCCAAATCATGTCCAATCAATTGAATGTACCACAGGTGGACTCCAATCAAGTTGGAGAAACATTTAATGAACAGAAACAGGATGCATCTGAGCTCAATTTTGAGTCTCATAGAAAAGAGTCTGAATACTTATTTAGATAATGTATCTGTTAAAAAATGTAATACATTTGCAAAATGTTCTAAAAACCTGTGTTTGCTTTGTCTTCATGGGTTATTGTGTGTAGATTGAGGAGTTTTCCAAATTCAGTTGATTTCAGAATAAGGCTGTAACGTAACAACATGTGTAGAAAGTCAAGGGGGTCTGAATACAAATGCGATGTAAATGCTTCAGAATTCACAAAAAGTATAGAACAAAATGTATAGTATCTCCTAAGCCTGTGTTTACCACAGACCATATTTTCTGCGTTTATCCCAAAACCCTCAAAAATAATCATTCATTTCCCCATTGGCTTTGGCCAACGAGCCATGGCAGAGTTGTGCCTACAAAAAGACACCATTACTATTGCCAAAGACAGTACAGTATGAAGATAGGTAGAAAATGCTACTCCAATAGAAATCCCTGATCCCAATTGTAGGCGATGTCATGGTGACATTGGCTGGCTAAATTCATGCACAGAAACACGTCAATGGGCATAACGGTCGTCTCACGCCGAAATTCCGTATGTGCAGGCCGTCAAATTAAAGGCAGTCCTTCGATATAAAGTTGTTTATGATGAAAATTAAAACGTTTCAGTTTGTCACCTTCACAAGGTTGGAGTAATAACATGTTCAACTACTGAAATCTAGGCTGAGAAAATGAACTACCAAGGAAGATTTTTTCATTTCTCATCGACTTCTCAACCCCAAATCCCGGCTTGGTCAGCTTGGTCTGTTTCACAAGCGTTCCAAGAAATGCACAATGTTTCGCTTCTGGGTTTAGAAAGTCTGTGCGACTGTGCACTACTATGACTGGTTTCTTCTTCTTCAGTCGGGTTTTCTTGAAAACTGAAAAACGAATGGTGCATTACTGCCAACTGCTGAATTGGATGTGGTTGTCATGTATTGTATTGTCATGTCTTGTCCCTGTGCTTTCTCTTCTCTTCGTTTCCCCCTGCTGGTCTTATTAGGTTTCTTTCTCTCTCTCTATTCCTCTCTCTCTCTCTATCGTTCCGTTCCTGCTCCCAGCTGTTCCTCATTCTCCTAACGACCTCGTTTACTCTTTCACACCTGTCCCCTATTTTGCCCTCTGATTAAGTCTCTATTTCTCTCTCTGTTTCTGCTTCTGTCCTTGTCGGATTCTTGTTTACTGTTTGCTTTGCTTTTGTTCCGTCCAGTTGTATTCTGCCTCGTCATCAGATACTACGTGTGAGCAGGTGTCTCTATCCTCTACGGCCCGCGCCTACCCGAAGGGACCTGCAGTTTGTTGCCGCTAGCCCTGCAACTCTCCTCAACAACTAGAAGGGGGACTCTCCTGTTAAACTAGAGGATTTGTGTTTTCCCTGTTTGGACTTCCCCTGTAATGAGTGAGGAGTTATGTTTTCCCTGTTTGGACATTAAAAGACTCTGTTTCCGTTATATCGCTTTTGGGTCCTCACTCACCTGTATAACAGTGGTAGAGACTGGGACTATGTTCTTATTGTTTATATTCTGGATTTGAGACCACAGGTGGTCAAGAACAGTATCCAAGCGTCGAGGATGTCTTCATCAGGCTGTTGGAGTGTGAGGAGGCTCTGGAGATCTCCAGCATTTTCCCCTTTGCTGGTTATTGTGTTCTGTAGGATTCTTCTCTGATTTGTGTAACTCGTACAGTAGAGCAGAATGTGTTCAATGGTTTCTTATTCTTTGCATTTCTTACATTGCCCAGTGTTGTGTTTCTTTATGCGATGGAGGTAGTGGTTTAGGCTACACCCACTGGGCACACACTGGTTGAATCAACTTTGTTTCCACGTCATTTCAATGAAGTTAAGTGGAACCAATGTGGAATAGATGTTGAGTTGACATCTGTGCCCTAGTCTTTTGTCTTCCGATGGTGATTTCTGTTTCTCCCCTGGAATCGTTGATGTGAGTTTACTAATGTGTGGATGGAATGTAGGAGTCTCCCTTTCTCTTCTCTTCTTCTATCCAGTCGTTCTGCCATTGTTAGTTATCTTGAGTTTGATGATGGATTTGACTTTAGTCTTGCTCATTGGGACGAGGATGTTTAGCTCTTGATGGGAGGCGTCTTTTGCTGTTTCTTTAGCGGTTTCATTTCCACGTGTGCTGATACACATCCAAAACTAATCCGGGTGTGATGCTGAATGATATGATGGAGAATTTGTTGGATGTTGTATGTTAAATCCTGCCTGTGACTGTTGTTCTCTCGCTCCAGGCTTTGTAGTGTTGATTTTGAGTCTGAGAAAATGATGACTCCCTCCAGTCTGGATTCCTCCTCCCATGTTAGCGCTAGGATGCAGGCTCTGTTGTGAAATGATACATGGTCCATAATTATTTCTCCCTAGTTATGTTAAGCTTTGAATAGGCTGCAGCAGCATGATCTGTTCTGCGGTATTTGAAGCCATCTGTGTACTGTATATCGGTGTGGCTGATGGGTAGTGGGAGTTTATATATCCCTCTGTCATTTGTCCTTTGGTCACTTTGCCCTTTCCCTCCTTAATCATCTCTAGTAGTGAGAAGTTGACATTTGGAGAGAGCTGAAGCCACGGTGGGGTGATAGGCAGTGGGAGTGATGGACTGAGGTGTAAGTCCTTGGTCTAGGTAGGTAGTCTAGTGGTTAAGAGTGTTGGGTCTGTAACTGAAAGCTTCCTGATTTGAAATTAGCCAACATTTCTAAAAACCTGTTTTCGCTTTGTCATTATGGGGTATTGTGTATAGATTGATGTGGGAAAAAAAATATTTTAATCATTCATCCAAAATGTGGAAAAAGTCAAGGGGTTTAAATACTTTCCAAAGGCACCCTATATCATCATACTTTGACAGCTTATTTTTACCCCAATTCAGTGGTCTGAAACTCCTGGTTGAAGGCTACATAGAGAAAGTCAAATGATGCTGGATTATAAGGTGTAATTCCTATTGGAATCCAGCCAGAGTTAGGATATCCACAATCTTGAACGTTTAATCACCTGGAAGCTGCATTTACAATGACTGCCAAGGGGAGAAGGGTCTGAATGCGTTCAGAGGGCGTTCCCTAACAATGGGGCATTCTGACCCTTCATTCTTCTCAACGGCTCCCTCCTTTGAGAACACATCTACTACCTCTTGACTCCAGCGATCAACAGACATAGTTCTTTGACATAATCAGAAGGTTTGGTTAGATAACGATGAGATGTGCTATGTCTTACTTGTATTTCGCATAATCAGACAGTAGTGCAGAAGTTTGCGAAGTATTTTAACTGAGTGAAAATAGACTAGCTGGCGATGATTTAAATGTTTCTAATACTGTATATATTTTTATCTCCTCGTGGCTTTAGTTGCATGAACTTTCATGTGCACATATGCCAGTTATATGTATTTTAACCAGTAATATTTTATTGTAGTTGACTCTCTAATGCTAACCCCTAACTAGCTTAGCATTAGCTTCTACTGTAGCTAGCCTGCCTCGCTAATTTTAGCTCCTGTTAGTTAGCTAGCTGTATTTGGGTCTTTGTTACATTTAATATGTATGCCTCTTCTATAATTATTTTTACTAGAAGGCTGTGTAAAGAGAGAATTGTAATGTTGTAGCCTACAAGGATGTTATTTTAGTGATTAGATACACAATACCCTATTTTAGTGTTCAAGTTTTATTTTTCACATGCACAGTGGAATGCTGAACTTGCAAGCCTTACCCAACAGTGAAGTCATCAATATACAACAATTATTACTAAGAAAAAAATGTGAGAAATAAGAAATAAGAGAGAAAGCTATATACAGGGTCAGTGCCTGTAATGAGGTAGATACTGTATGTACATGTAGGCAGGGATTGGGAGAAAGAGACTGGTAGCAGGAAAATGAATAGTAAACAGTATGGGAGCAGTATAAGTGGTGGGTGGATGTGAGTGTGTGAGTGCAAGACTGTCAGTGTAGGTGGATATGTAAATAGGGCTGAAAAGTGACTGGTAGCAGGAATACATACAGTTGAAGTCGGAAGTTTACATACATCTTAGCCAAATACATTTCAACTAAGTTTTTCACAATTCCTGACATTTAATCCTTGTGAAAATTCCCACATGGCACATGCCTTTTCAGTTCTGCCCAGAACTTTTCTATACGATTGAGGTCAGGGCTTTGTGATGGCCACTCCAATACCTTGACTTTGTTGTCCATAAGCCATTTTGCCACAACTTTGGAAGTATGCTTGGGGTCATTGTCCACTTGGAAGACCCATTTGCGACCAAGCTTTAACTTCCTGACTGATGTCTTGAGATGTTGCTTCAATATATCCACATCATTTTCCTACCTCATGATACCATTTGTTTTGTGAAGTGCACCAGCCAATCCTGTAGCAAAGCACCCCCACAACATGATGCTGCCACCCTTGTGTTTCACGGTTGGAATGGTGTTCTTCGGCTTGCAGGCCTCCCCCTTTTTCCTCCAAACATAACGATGCTCATTAGGGCCATAGAGTTCAATTTTTGTTTCACCAGACCAGAGGACATTTGTACGATCTTCCAAAAAAGTACGATCTTTGTCCCCATGTGCAGTTGCAAACGGTAGTCTGGATTTTTTTATGGCGGTTTTAGAGCTGTGGCTTCTTCCTTGCTGAGCGGCCTTTCAGGTTATGTTGATATTGATATAGGACTTGTTTTACTGTGGAAATAGATGCTTTTGTACCCGTTTCCTCCATGTCTAGGAGACAGAATGCATCCCCTTCCTGAGCGGTATGACGGCTGCGTGGTCCCATGGTGTTATTACTTGCGTACTATTGTTTGTGCAGGTGAATGTACTTGCGTTTGGAAATTGCTCCCAAGGATGAACCAGACTTGTGGATCTCTTGTCACACCCTGTCCTTAGAGATCCTTTTTATGTCTCTATTTTGGTTTGGTCAGGGCATGAGTTGGGTTGGGCATTCTTTGTTTTGCGTTCTATGTTTTCTATTTCTGTGTGTTGGCCTGGTGTGGTTTAGAGGCAGCTGTCTATCGTTGTCTCTGATTGAGAACCATACTTGGGTAGCCTTTTCCCACCTGTGTTTTGTGGGTAGTTTTCTGTTTTTGTGTTTGCACCAGACAGAAATGTTTGGGTTTCATTTGTTCTCTTTGTTGTTTGTTATTCAGTGTTCTGTTCTATTAATAAATTATGAACACTTACCACGCTGCACTTTGGTCCACTTCTTCAAACAGCTGTTACAGGTCTACAATTTTTTTTCTGAGGTCTTTGCTGATTTCTTTTGATTTTACCATGATGTCAAGCAAAGAGGCAGTGAGTTTGAAGGTAGGCCTTGAAATACATCCAGAGGTACTGTGATACAGTGAATTACAAGTGAAACAATGTGTCTGTAAACAATTGTTGAAATAATGACTTGTTTCCTGCACAAAGTAGATGTCCTAACCGACTTGCCAAAACTATAGTTTGTTCACAAGACATTTGTGGAGTGTTTGAAAAACGAGTTTTAATGACTTCAACCTAAGTGTACGCAAACTTCCATCTTCAATTGTTTAAACTCATCAAAAAAGCAACGTCCTCTCACTTTCAACTGCGTTTATTTTCTGCAAACTTAACATGTGTAAATATTTGTATGAACATAAGATTCAACAACTGAGACATAAACTTAAGTTCCACAGACATGTGACTAACAGAAATTGAATAATGTGTCCCTGAACAAAGAGGGGGGGGGATCAAAAGCAACAGTCAATAGCTGGTGTGGCCACCAGCTGCATTAAGTACTGCAGTGCATCTCCTCCTCATGGACTGCACCATATTTGACAGTTCTTGCTGTGAGATGTTACCCCTATCTTCCACCAAGGAACCTGCAAGGTCCAGGACATTTCTGTGGGGCATGGCCCTAGCCCTCACCCTCTCATCCAACAGGTCCCAGACGTGCTCCAAGGGATTGAGATCCGGGCTCTTCGCTGGCCATGGCAGAACACTGACATTCCTGTCTTGCAGGAAATCATGCACAGAACGAGCAGTATGGCTGGTGGCATTGTTATGCTGGAGGGTCATGTCAGGATGAGCCTGCAGGAAGGGTACCACATGAGGGAGGAGGATGTCTTCCCTATAACGCACAGCATTGAGAATACCTGCAATGACAACAAGCTCAGTCCGATGATGCTGCGACACAACGCCCCAGACAATGACGGACCCTCCACCTCCAAATCGATCCCATTCCAGAGTCTAGGCCTCGGTGTAATGCTCATTCCTTTGACGGTAAACGCAAATCTTTGCGACCTACACTCCTGGTGAGACAACACCGCGACTTGTCAGTCGCACACTTTTTGACTGTCCTGTCTGGTCCAGCGATGGTGGGTTTTTGCCCATAGGTGACGCTGTTGCCTGTGATTTCTGGTGAGGACCTGCCTTACATCAGGCCCTCAGGCACAAGCCCTCAGATCAGCCTCTCTCAGCCTATTGTGGACAGTCTGAGCACTGATAGAGGGATTGTGCGTTCCTTGTGTAACTCGGGTAGTTGTTGTTGCCATCCTATAACTGTCTCGCAGGTGTGATGTTCAGATTTACCGATCCTGTGCAGGTGATGTTACACGTGGTCTGTCACTGCGAGGATGGTCAGCTGTCCATCCTGTCTCCCTGTAGCGCTGTCTTAGGCATCTCACAGTATAGACATTGCAATGTATTGCTCTGGCCATATCTGCAGTCCTCATGCCTCCTTGCAGCATGCCTAAGGCACATTCATGCAGATGAGCAGAGACCCTGGGCATCTTTCTTTTGGTGTTTTTCAGAGTCAGTAGAAAGGCCTCTTTAGTGTCCCAAGGCTCCATAACTGTGACCATAATTGCCTACCGTCAGTAGCTGTTAGTGTCTTAACGACCGTTCCACAGGTGCATGTTCATGAATAGTTTTTGGTTCATTGAATAAGCATGGGAAAATGTTGTCATGATGTGGACCTCTTTGGGTATAGCGAGCACCGTCTCTCTCTCTCTCACCACCTCTCTCTTCCCCCTACACCCAGGCTCTGTTATCGCAGGTCATACATTCCTAGAGGAGTCTCTCTCCTCATGGCCAGGCAGTAGAGAGAGAGAGAGAGAGAGTTTCACAGGAGAACAGGGGAACTTCTTCCACATCACAGAACTTGAGAACTGAACAATATCCATATTTTGGAGAATGCATAAATGGTCGGTGAAGTAGCCAGCTACAAACTGGTCTGTTTTGTACAATTTTGTGACCTCATGAGAGAAAATACAGCCACATTACCATAACTCTGTTTATACAATGGTCTCCGTTGTGAGGCTTGCATCTAATTGTTGTATGAAATGAATGAGTTTAAACTGTTTAATGAAGGAGAGTCCAATTCCCTTTGGAGTTAAAAAAAAAGTCAACGGGCCCGCCCCATGAGCACAGACATTGATCTGGTGTCATGGGACAGCCCTTTCCTACTGTTTTGGATACAACCCCCAGCTGGGGAATTTCCCTGCAGATCACACATGCATCGAGGGGAGCTAAGGTTTGAGTAGAGACCATAAAACCTAAGGTTGTAATGGTTGTTGAAACTCTGAGACTATCGATACCGACAGAATAAGAGCAAATCTTCAATACAAATTACTAGTCTGCATCTAGAATAAATGTCGACTGAATGCGAAGTCCGACAACTGCCGAAACATCTATTCTATAAGAACATTTCTGAATGTTACTCTGAAGTACCCATCTAACCAAAGACTCCAGGGACCCAGAGAATCTCAGATGAACTTTCCAACTGAAAAGGACAATTCCAACAGAGATCATAACGACACACTGAGCGTAAATATATATTGATTGCAATTATTCCTGAATGAGTGAGCGTTCATGTGCAAAGGATTAGCATTTCAATTATTATAATTATCAACTGTGTAGTCTTTTGTCTTTCACACTTCTCAGTCCCTTTGTCTACTAAGCCGCGATACCGGTTTAGCCCACTAGGGAACATCCCCTATCATTTCCTTGTAACCATATCTACTTTGTTTCTTGTTGCATTTCTGTGATTAGTTAGTTATTTAATAAATAAATGATTGAGACAATTGATGTATGGATGATTCATATTGAAGACTGGGTTCGTGCAGATAACCAACAATTTACGACATTTGGAATGAGACTAACGTCAGGTAAAGAATCATTCATTCATTAGAAGTGTAATTAATCAGATATTAAAATATCTGAAAGTTGTATTAGGAAAATGATAACTTTGTAATCTGAAGATTTTCCTTGGTGCCCCGACTTCCTAGTTAATTACATTTACATGATTAGTTTTAATCATGTAATAATAATTACAGAGAATTGATTTGATAAAATAACAGTCTTCAGTTTAATGATGCTAAAGACACAACAAAGTGTTTAAACCCTTTTCAATGAAGTTCTGTGAAGTTATTTGGGTTTTTACGAATTATCTTTGAAAGAAAGGGTCCTGAAATAATTTTGTATAATAATTTAAATGGAAAAATTCAAAGTTTTGAATCCGTTATTGTTTTACGTGTCAATTCATAAACCATGTGCCATGGAATCGGTACATCAAGAATCTCTTCCCAACTATTTTGCAATTTATATGGCACATATATGTAAAAAATTAAATGAAACTGGTATATATTTTTATTTATCACTATTTTCTTTAACCAATTTTGATATTTAATGCAGGGCTGACAAACAAGTTACTTACTTCCCCCCTTCCATTTGCCTCTTACATTTTTGTGGTAAAGCTGCAATTAGTTGGGTAGAGCAGACATTTCCATATGTGTTTCATAGCTGCATGTGTGACAACTCCACCAGTCCTATTTATGATATAATTTACAAAGATGATACTTTTCCAAAAATGAAGTTTTTTAAAAATCAATCAGTATATTAGAGTATCATTTATTATTTTGCGATATCATTAAGGATGGTATAAAAAGATAACTGTAACTCTGAAGGTGTACATGTTCTATTTATCAGGTTTGCATCTAAATGTTGTATAAAATAAATGATTAAAGTATAAGAATACTTTTGTGAAGATATGTGATTTTAGTCTTCTAAATGTCACTAACCACGCCCGCATGAGCACAGACTTCATGTCACCTTGATGGAATGCCCCTATTTACCCAAGCTTAAAAGGACTCGTAACGAAGTGCACATTAGACCAGAGAGCGTGAGGACCAGTCCACACGTTGAAATTGTTTAAAACTACCAGACCAGAAAATGGTAAGACCCCCTGAAGCTCTCAAGTGAAGAAGATAAAGACACACCGGAACATTCAGTCTGCAGCTGTTTAAGTACGGGTAAACTCAACCCAAGAGGAGAGAGGAGGAATGAGAAGTATAAGCTTGTTTTTCTCCAATGTTTGTAAACATTGTAAATGTTTTTTTTAACACTGTATAGCCTCATAACATGGTTAAGAAATATTTTCATATAATGGGTGGTCAGTACTTGCATCCATAGCTCTGTCTGTTAATCTGAGAGTGGTTACATTTCTCCAAGCCCATCCCTCATATTTTTACGAAAACAGAGTCGAGCTGGATCTTGTTATTGTTTCAGCTGTGGAATCGCCCTTCAAACAAATTATCAAGATGTCAAAGTGTCACCAACAAAACCGTAAACAATATATAGCAAACGCAGCATATGGCATTATTTTTTCAAATGCAAATAGCACTTTTCGGTAGTGCTCAATCCATGCCATACCATGAGCATAGCATTTATTTTTCAACTCGAAGCAATGAGCCCAATCTGTCCTCCATGACAACAAAATCATAAACAACAGAATAGGGCTGATAAGTCCTCTGTTTTGGAGTTATGCTCAGGTAAAACAATTTGGCTAATCTATACTTCCATATTTCCAAGTCCTATTCTTAAAGATCAAGTGGTATTAAATGACTTGGAATGACTGGAAATCTGTAGTATAAAGCAATGGGCTACATAACCAACGCATGAAGTAAAATGCAACATCCATTTTTCTTTCACCAGGCAAGTCAGTTAAGAACAAATTCTTATTTTCAATGACAGCCTAGGAACAGTGGGTTAACTGCCTGTTCAGGGACAGAATGACAGATTTGTACCTTGTCACCTCGGGGATTTGAACTTGCAACCTTTCGGTTTCTAGTCCAACGCTCTAACCACTAGGCTACCCTCAAACTCTAACATTAATTACTCTTGCAATAGATGTCGCCATCTAGAAGGCGGAGACTACAGGTCAATCGAAGTTGCCAGGCCATCAGACTGCTTGCTTCTGCCCAGTACCTAGCCCTGAACTTCAATCAGTGTTACTAACCCTGCACCTTGGAGACTGCTGCCCTTTGTACATAGTCATTGAACACTTTAATAATGTTTACATTATTTTTTCCCCACTTCATATGTACACTGCATAAAAATCTAAACACAACATTTAAAATGTTGGTCCCATGTTTCATGAGCTGAAAAAGATCCCAGACATAGTCCGTACACACCAAGCTTATTTTTATAAAATGTTGTGCACAAATGTACTTACATCACTGCTAGTGAGCATTTCTCCTTTGCCAAAATAATCCATCCACCTGTCGTGTGTGGCATATCAAGAATCTGATGAATCATTACACAGGTTCACCTTGTGCTGGGGACAATAAAAGGCCACTCAAATGTGCAGTTTTGTCACACAATACCACAGATGTCTCAAGTTTTGAGGGAGCGGGCAATAGGCATGCTGACTGCAGTCCACCAGAGCCATTGCCAGAGAATGTTGTGCTAATCTCTCTACCATAGGCCGCCTCCAATGTCAATTTAGAGAATTGGGCAGTAAGTCCAACCGGCCTCACAACCGTAGACCATGGTGGCGGTGGAGTTATGGTATGGACAGGTATACGCTACGGACAATGAACACAATTGCATTTTCTCTATGGCACTTTGAATGCACAGCAATAACGTGATGAGATCTTGAGGCCCATTATTGTGCCATTCATGTACCACCATCACCTCATGTTTCAGCATGATAAAATAAAAAAGTACAACATCTTTTGTGCGGCAGTTTAGCAGATGTGTGGAAACAAGGGCGGAACATACTGTAAAATGCGATTGGTTTGTCTGTGCAGATTAAGATAGCCCGGGCGCACGAGGGCTCAACTGTATAACTGTGTTTTGTCACAGCTCGCAATATAATGTGCTCCTCCTGCAAGGTTCCACACAGCTGACAGCTGTCAGCTGACATTCTACCGGATGTCTAACACACTGCAGGCGCACCTAAACGGTGCGGACTAAGTCACACAAAAACATGTCTTTATCAGGTTAGAAAAAACACTAAGATATAACACTAAGACTATTCTTTAAGCAGTAAAACACAAGATCGCATGAGTAATTATGTACTTTTCTATGACAGGATCTGTACACAATTGCTGAAAGCTGAAAACGTACAAGTTGTTCCACGGCCTGCCTACTCACCAGAAATATTACCCACTGAGCCCGCTTGGGATGCTCTGTATAAATGTATTCTACAGCATTTTCCAGTTCCCGACAATATCCAGCAACTTCGTACAGCTATTGAAGAGGAGTGGGACAACATTCCACATGGCCACAATCAACAGCCTGATCAACTCTATGGGAAGGAGACGTGTCACGCTGCATGAGGCAAATGGTTGTCATGCAGGTGAATGAGGACCCAAAAGCGACTTGGCGAAAACAGAGTCTTTAATTCAGTAAAGTAATTCTACGAACATAAGACATAATTCCACTCGTAATGACGAGAACAGACTGGAGACTCGATCAAGAACTGCAGGTTGCCTCGGGAAGGCACTTGAACCTAGCAGACTCAGACACCTGCTCTCCACGCAGCATCTGAGGGAAACACGACACGACAGGGTGATACACAGACACAGCACGGTGAACAATAGACAAGGATCCGACAGGACAGGAACGGAAAACAAGGGAAGAAATAGGGACTCTAATCAGGGGAAAAGATAAGGAACAGGTGTGGGAAGACTAAATGATTGATAGGGGAATAGGAACAGCTGGGAGCAGGAACAGAACGATAGAGAGAAGAGAGAGAGGAAGGGAGAGAGAAAAAGGGAACGAACCTAAAAGACCAGCAGGGGGAAAATGAACAGAGGGAAAAGCAAAATGACAAGACAATCTAAGACAAAACATGACAGTACCCCCCCACTCACCGAGCGCCTCCTGGCGCACTCGAGGAGGAATCCTGGCGGCAACGGAGGAAATCATCAATGAGTGAACGGTCCAGCACGTCCCGAGACGGAACCCAACTCCTCTCCTCAGGACCGTAACCCTCCCAATCCACTAAGTATTGGTGACCCCGTCCCCGAGAACGCATGTCCATGATCCTACGTACCTTGTAAATAGGTGCGCTCTCGACAAGGACGGGAGGGGGGAGGGAAGACGAACGGGGGTGCGAAGAAAGGGCTTGACACAGGAGACATGGAAGACAGGATGGACGCGACGAAGATGTCGCGGAAGAAGCAGTCGCACAGCGACAGGATTGACGACCTGGGAGACACGGAACGGACCAATGAACAGGAGTCAACTTACGAGAAGCTGTCGTAAGAGGAAGGTTGCGAGTGGAAAGCCACACTCTCTGGCCGCAACAATACCTAGGACTCTTAATCCTGCGTTTATTGGCGGCTCTCACAGTCTGTGCCCTGTAACGGCAAAGTGCAGACCTCACCCTCCTCCAGGTGCGCTCACAACGTTGGACAAACGCTTGAGCGGAGGGAACGCTGGACTCGGCAAGCTGGGAAGAGAACAGAGGAGGCTGGTAACCCAGACTACTCTGAAATGGAGATAACCCGGTAGCAGACGAAGGAAGCGAGTTGTGAGCGTATTCTGCCCAGGGGAGCTGTTCTGCCCAAGACGCAGGGTTTCTGAAAGAAAGGCTGCGTAGTATGCGACCAATCGTCTGATTGGCCCTCTCTGCTTGACCGTTAGACTGGGGATGAAACCCGGAAGAGAGACTGACGGACGCACCAATCAAACGACAGAACTCCTCCAAAACTGTGACGTGAATTGCGGACCTCTGTCTGAAACGGCGTCTAACGGGAGGCCATGAATTCTGAACACATTCTCGATGATGATTTGTGCCGTCTCCTTAGCGGAAGGAAGTTTAGCGAGGGGAATGAAATGTGCCGCCTTAGAGAACCTATCGACAACCGTAAGAATCACAGTCTTCCCCGCAGACAAAGGCAGACCGGTAATGAAGTCTAGGGCGATGTGAGACCATGGTCGAGAAGGAATGGGGAGCGGTCTGAGACGACCGGCAGGAGGAGAGTTACCCGACTTAGTCTGCGCGCAGTCCGAACAAGCAGCCACGAAACGGCGCGTGTCACGCTCCTGAGTCGGCCACCAAAAGCGCTGGCGAATAGATGCAAGAGTGCCTCGAACACCGGGATGACCAGCTAACTTGGCAGAGTGAGCCCACTGAAGAACAGCCAGACGAGTGGAAACAGGAACGAAAAGGAGGTTACTAGGACAAGCGCGCGGCGACGCAGTGTGCGTGAGTGCTTGCTTAACCTGTCTTTCAATTCCCCAGACTGTCAACCCGACAACACGCCCATAAGGAAGAATCCCCTCGGGATCAGTAGAAGCCACAGAAGAACTAAACAGACGGGATAAGGCATCAGGCTTGGTGTTTTTGCTACCCGGACGGTAAGAAATCACAAACTCGAAACGAGTTCAACGCCCAACGAGCTTGACGGGCATTAAGTCGTTTGGCAGAACGGATGTACTCAAGGTTCTTATGGTCTGTCCAAACGACAAAGGAACGGTCGCCCCCTCCAACCACTGTCGCCATTCGCCTAGGGCTAAGCGGATGGCGAGCAGTTCATCAAGAATTACCCACATCATAGTTGCGTTCAGATGGCGACAGGCGATGAGAAAAATAAGCGCAAGGATGAACCTTATCGTCAGACTGGAAGCGCTGGGATAGAATGGCTCCCACGCCTACCTCTGAAGCGTCAACCTCGACAATGAATTGTCTAGTGACGTCAGAGTAACGAGGATAGGAGCGGACGTAAACGTTCTTTTAGAAGATCAAAAGCTCCCTGGGCGGAACCGGACCACTTAAAACACGTCTTGACAGAAGTAAGAGCTGTGAGAGGGGCAGCAACTTGACCGAAATTACGAATGAAACGCCGATAGAAATTAGCGAAACCTAAAAAGCGCTGCAACTCGACACGTGACCTTGGAACGGGCCAATCACTGACAGCTTGGACCTTAGCGGAATCCATCTGAATGCCTTCAGCGGAAATAACGGAACCGAGAAAAGTAACGGAGGAGACATGAAAAGAGCACTTCTCAGCCTTCACGTAGAGACAATTCTCTAAAAGGCGCTGTAGAACACGTCGAACGTGCTGAACATGAATCTCGAGTGACGGTGAAAAAATCAGGATATCGTCAAGATAGACAAAAACAAAGATATTCAGCATGTCTCTCAGAACATCATTAACTAATGCCTGAAAAACAGCTGGCGCATTGGCGAGACCAAACGGCAGAACCCGGTACTCAAAATGCCCTAACGGAGTGTTAAACACCGTTTTCCACTCGTCCCCCTCTCTGATGCGCACGAGATGGTAAGCGTTACGAAGGTCCAACTTAGTAAAGCACCTGGCTCCCTGCAGAATCTCGAAGGCTGATGACATAAGGGGGAAGCGGATAACGATTCTTAACCGTTATGTCATTCAGCCCTCGATAATCACGCAGGGGCGCAGAGTACCGTCCTTTTCTTAACAAAAAAGAACCCCGCCCCGGCCGGAGAGGAAGAAGGCACTATGGTACCGGCGTCAAGAGACACAGATAAATAATCCTCGAGAGCCTTACGTTCGGGAGCCGACAGAGAGTATAGTCTACCCCGAGGAGGAATGGTCCCCGGAAGGAGATCAATACTACAATCATACGACCGGTGAGGAGGAAGGGAGTTGGCTCGGGACCGACTGAAGACCGTGCGCAGATCATGATATTCCTCCGGCACTCCTGTCAAATCGCCAGGTTCCTCCTGAGAAGTGGGGACAGAAGAAATGGGAGGGATGGCAGACATTAAACACTTCACATGACAAGAAACGTTCCAGGATAGGATAGAATTACTAGACCAATTAATAGAAGGATTATGACATACTAGCCAGGGATGACCCAAAACAACAGGTGTAAAAGGTGAACGAAAAATCAAAAAAGAAATAGTCTCACTGTGGTTACCAGATACTGTGAGAGTTAAAGGTAGTGTCTCAAATCTGATACTGGGAAGATGACTACCATCTAAGGCAAACATGGGCGTAGGCTTGTCTAACTGTCTGAAAGGAATGTCATGTTTCCGAGCCCATGCTTCGTCCATGAAACAACCCTCAGCCCCCGAGTCAATCAAGGCACTGCATGTAGCACCCGAACCGGTCCAGCGTAGATGGACCGACATAGTAGTACAGGATCTAGATGAAGAGACCTGAGTAGTAGCGCTCACCAGTAGCCCTCCGCTTACTGATGAGCTCTGGCCTTTACTGGACATGAATTGACAAAATGTCCATCAAATCCGCAATAGAGGCACAGGCGGTTGGTGATCCTCCGTTCCCTCTCCTTAGTCGAGATGCGAATACCTCCCAGCTGCATGGGCTCAGTCTCTGAGCCAGAGGAGGGAGATGGTTGCGATGCGGAGCAGGGAAACACCGTTGACGCGAGCTCTCTTCCACGAGCTTGGTGACGAAGATCTACCCGTCGTTCTATGCGGATGGCGAGAGCAATCAAAGAGTCCACACTGGAAGGAACCTCCCGAGAGAGAATCTCATCTTTGACCACTGCGTGGAGTCCCTCCAGAAAACGAGCGAGCAGCGCCGGCTCGTTCCAGTCACTAGAGGCAGCAAGAGTGCGAAACTCTATAGAGTAATCCGTTATGGATCGATCACCTTGGCATAGGGAAGCCAGGGCCCTAGAAGCCTCCCTACCAAAAACTGAACGGTCAAAAACCCGAATCATCTCCTCTTTAAAGTTCTGGTAATTGTTTGAACAATCAGCCCTTGCCTCCCAGATAGCTGTGCCCCACTCTCGAGCCCGGCCAGTAAGGAGTGAAATGACGTAAGCAACCCGAGCTCTCTCGCTAGAGTATGTGTTGGGTTGGAGAGAGAACACAATATCACACTGGGTGAGAAAGGAGCGGCACTCCGTGGGCTGCCCGGAGTAGCAAGGTGGGTTATTAACCCTAGGTTCCGGAGGCTCGGCAGGCCAGGAAGTAACAGGTGGCACGAGACGAAGACTCTGGAACTGTCCAGAGAGGTCGGAAACCAGAGCGGACAGGTTCTCCACGGCATGGCGAGCAGCAGACAATTCCTGCTCGTGTCTGCCGAGCATGGCTCCTTGGATCTCGACGGCAGTGTTACGAACGTCTGTAGTCGCTGGGTCCATTCTTTGGTCGGATCCTTCTGTCATGCAGGTGAATGAGGACCCAAAAGCGACTTGGCGAAAACAGAGTCTTTAATTCAGTAAAGTAATTCTACAAACATAAGACATAATTCCACTCGTAATGACGAGAACAGACTGGAGACTCGATCAAGAACTGCAGGTTGCCTCGGGAAGGCACTTGAACCTAGCAGACTCAGACACCTGCTCTCCACGCAGCATCTGAGGGAAACACGACACGACAGGGCGATACACAGACACAGCACGGTGAACAATAGACAAGGATCCGACAGGACAGGAACGGAAAACAAGGGAAGAAATAGGGACTCTAATCAGGGGAAAAGATAAGGAACAGGTGTGGGAAGACTAAATGATTGATAGGGGAATAGGAACAGCTGGGAGCAGGAACGGAACGATAGAGAGAAGAGAGAGAGAGGAAGGGAGAGAGAAAAAGGGGAACGAACCTAAAAAGACCAGCAGGGGGAAAATGAACAGAGGGAAAAGCAAAATGACAAGACAATCTAAGACAAAACATGACAATGGTGGTCACACCAGATACTGACTGGTTTTCTGATCCTCGCCCCTACCTTTTTAAGGTGTCTGTGACCAATATATGCATAGCTGTATTCCCAGTCATGTGAAATCCATAGATTAGGGCCTAATTAATTAATTTCAATTGACAGATTTCCTGATATGAACTGTAACTCTGTAAAATCTTTGAAATTGTTGCTTTTATATTTTTGTTCATCGTATATACTTTACTGTATTCTAGTCAAGACTCATCTTACATAACTACTGTTGTACAAACCTATTCATATACTTCATATACTGTCCATAATGTCTGAACACATCATCATATACGTATTAATATTCATATTATTTATATTCCTGACATTGCTCGTTCTAATATTTCTTTATTCCATTCATCTTCTTTTTGTATTTGTTTTGTATTGTTAGGTATTAATGCCCTGTTGGTGCTAGGAACATAAGCATTTCGGCTACACACATGATAACATCTTCAAAATACGTATACGCGACCAATAATATTTTATTTAATATAAATGTGTGTTTTCTTCTAATGGCTCTTAAGGGTAAAGTAATCTAACAGTAACTTAAAGTAATCAGATTATGTTACTGAGTTAGGGTAATCCAAAAGTTACGTTAGTGATTTCAAGTTTGGACAGGTAACTAGTAACTCTAACAGATTACGTTCATAAAGTAACCTACCCAACCCTGCTCTTCATCTACATCTCTATCATGTACCGCAAAGTGGTGACTCAGACAGACAGGCAGGTTGATGAATGATGAACAGCCACTGGATAGGAGTATGCAATCAGTCAATCACCTCTTTATATCATGTCAGATCAAAGACATTGGGAGGGTCAATGCTCGTTATCTTTAGCTTTGGACTTCCATGGGGCCCTGATGGAAGTCTCTTCGTGTACTATAGTGAGGACTACAGCTGGACCTGCAAAAGGAACACACCAGCAGATAGCCATTGTTGTCCAGTGCCAGTTGGAGGGGGGAGGGAATACAAAACAAACAAGTCCAGTTCTTTAGCTACTGGAGCAGTATACAAAAAACACATATTTGTTTCATCACATGATCAGATCATTCTGTGGAACTGAAATTCACATTTTGTACATGTTTGGAACTATTTTTTGTTCATTTGGGTGTTTGTGAGAAATATAAAGAAATATAAAGCAATATTCAATATTCTATTGAACTTTGTCACCACACAGTGAGTGGATCTCAGTTAAAGGACACTTTGCATTGTTTGAGTATAAATGTATTGATATATTAAGGAATTCATAGCTAAATGGCATATATCATTTTGATGAATGATCCAATTACCAGCTGAGGTAACACACGGGTACTAAAACCACATGTATATTGTATTGATGAAGTATGACACAGGGATATATCAATATCTTCCTCCCTTCAACCAGTGCTAGTATGGCTGGAGAATATAGATTACAGGAGCTGATGGTAACAAATAATATCCTAATGTAATATACCGTGTGTTTAACAAAAATATATGATATATAAATGCATCCAGTAGCTGCTAGTAATTGTCATACTCCCATCTTTGTTTATAAGGACAACATGGAAAAACTTTTGGTGTTTCTGAAAATGTAAGTTGTTTCTATTTTTCAACGACATTATGGTTAACCATCAGCTCATATTAGAATAACTTTTATTTCACAATTCAAAAATGAGCACAAGCTCCAGCTAATTCTTGTTAATTTCCCTATTACAAGCAAAGTTAGGGTCTGTGTGGAGTCTGTCGGTCTTAGGGGCATAGTCTGCTGTAGAGCCAATGAGAATACAATGTCCTCAGCATACCTATCAAGGATTGGATGGAGATAATTAATTCTTGGAACTCCTGCCCTCACATGTGGCGCATTGAGGATGTTGCCAATTTCACACTGCACGAGCTGGCGGGGCTGTCAATACTTGGCATTCAAGGCACTGAGAGCTGAGGTGTATGGCCTGGTGTCGTACTTTGCCAGTTTCAGTGCACTTGCCAGTTTCAAACGATCCAGGAGCACTTCAAACTTGTTCTGCTCTGAGAGATGACCATGGTAACATAGACGGCTGTCTAGGGCCATCTTCAAAAGGATGAAATCACTCTCTTTCCCACTTTCGAAGTAGGGCAGATTAGGTCTGGGTATAGTATAAGCGGGGACGACAAGGAGCTCCGTCACGTTGGCCCCATTGACGGTGGTAGGGATAGTGAGGGCAACGGGTCAGGGTGCTCCACCCCTGTCATTTACTGAGTGGAAGCCCGGGAGCATTGCTGTGCTGGTAGCTCCTAGCCAGGGCCAGAATGGGCCTCCAGGCATTCTTCTGGTGGATGTGGCCCAGAAGGTTGAGGTGGGTTTGGAACCCAGCTAAGCACGGAAAGCTGGGGTAGGTCAATAATTTGGACCCTACTGGTTATCATTGGAGTCTGAAGTGAGTCCACAACCCTGCTTGGAAGCACTGGCTGCGGTGGGATTTGCGTTTCGAACCCACAGGTGGTCAGCAGACACTGAGGTTGGTTCAAAATCTTACTGGGAGGTGACTCATCATGAGTCTAAACTGGATCTTGAATCTGCAACTCTTCCTCGTCCAGAGGTGGATCTTGAACTTGTGCCTGACCCTCTGACTCCTCACTGGCAGAGGATAATGACAACATGACTGCTCCTGTAAGCTCTTCCTCCCGCAGTTGAAGAGGGCCATTAGCTCTATGGTGGGGTCCAGGCTCAGCCCTTTGTTGTTGTCACGACAGTCTTTTGGAGAGATTGGAAACCCAAATTGGTCTGCACGGACAAGTTCTGGCCTGGTTTAGATCTTTATCTGCCACCTCTGGAAGCCTGTGTTTTCAGACATGAGTAAGTCGATGGCGGAAAATGTTTTACTTTTAAACTCGAACAAAACAGAGATGCTTGTTCTCGGTCCCAAGAAAAAAAGAGATCTTCTGTTGGATCTGACAATTCATCTTGATGGTTGTACAGTCGTCTCACACAACTGTGAAGGACCTCGGTGTTAATCTGGACTCTGATTTCTCTTTTGATAAACATATCAAGACTATTTCAAGGACCGTTTTTTTCCATCTTCGTAACATTGCACAAATCTGAAACTTTCTGTCCAAAAATTATGCAGAAAATGATGCTCTATTTTCCAGCTACCCGGATAAAGCACTAAATAAACTTCAGTCAGTGCTAAATACGGCTGCTAGAATCCTGACTAGAACCAAAACATTTGATCATATTACTCCAGCCTCTCTACACTGGCTTACTATTAAGGTAAAGGCTGATTTCAAGGTTTTGCTGCTAACCTACAAAGCATTACATGGGCTTGCTCCTACCTATCTTTCTAATTTGGTCCTGCCGTACATACCTACACATGCGCTACGGTCGCAAGACGCAGGCCTCCCAATAGTCCCTAGAATTTCTAAGCAAACAGCTGGAGGCAGGGCTTTCTCCTATAGAGCTTTATTTTTATCAAATGGTCTGCCTATCCATGTCAGAGATGCAGAATCGGTCTCGACCTTTAAGTCTTTATTTTTAATTTAATTTTTAATTTCACCTTTATTTAACCAGGTAGGCTAGTTGAGAACAAGTTCTCATTTGCAACTGCGTTCAGGCCAAGATAAAGCAAAGCATTGTGACACAGACAACAACACCGAGTTACACATGGAGTAAACAATAAACAAGCCAATAACACAATAAACAGGTCAATGACACAGTAGAAAAAAGAAAGTCTATATACATTGTGTGCAAAAGGCATGAGGAGGTAGGCAATAAATAGGCCATAGGAGCGAATAATTACAATTTAGCAGATTAACACGAGTGATAAATGAGCAGAAGATGATGTGCAAGTAGAGATGCTGGTGTGCAAAAGAGCAGAAAAGTAAATAAAATGCTAACAGTATGGGGATGAGGTAGGTAGATTGGGTGGGCTATTTACAGATGGACTATGTACAGCTGCAGCAATCAGTTAGATGCTCAGATAGTTGATGTTTAAAGTTGGTGAGGGAAATAAAAGACTCCAACTTCAGCGATTTTTGCAATTCGTTCCAGTCACAGGCAGCAGAGAACTGGAAGGAAAGGTGGCCAAATGTGGTGTTGGCTTTGGGGATGATCAGTGAGATATACCTGCTGGAACGTGTGCTACGGGTGGGTGTTGTTATCGTGACCAGTGAACTGAGATAAGGCAGGGCTTTACCTAGCATAGACTTGTAGATGACCTGGAGCCAGTGGGTCTGGCGACGAATATGTAGCGAGAGCCAGCCGACTCGAGCATACAGGTCGCAGTGGTGGGTGGTATAAGGTGATTTGGTAACAAAACGGATGGCATTGTGATAGACTGCATCCAGTTTGCTGAGTAGAGTGTTGGAAGCTATTTTGTAGATGACATCGCCGAAGTCGAGGATCGGTAGGGTAGTCAGTTTTACTAGGGTAAGTTTGGCGGCGTGAGTGAAGGAGGCTTGGTTGCGAAATAGAAAGCCGATTCTTGATCTGATTTTGGATTGTAGATGTTTAATATGAGTCTGGAAGTTGAGTTTACAGTCTAGCCAGACACCTAGGTATTTGTAGTTGTCCACATATTCTAGGTCGGAACCGTCCAGGGTGGTGATGCTTGTCGGGCGGGCGGGTGCGGGAAGCGAATGGTTGAAAAGCATGCATTTGGTTTTACTAGCATTTAAGAGCAGTTGGAGGCCATGGAAGGAGTGTTGTATGGCATTGAAGCTCGTTTGGAGGTTTGTTAGCACAGTGTCCAAGGAAGGGCCAGAAGTATACAGAATGGTGTCGTCTGTGTAGAGGTGGATCAGGGAATCACCCGCAGCAAGAGCGACATATTTTTTTATATATTTTTATTTTACCTTTATTTAACTAGGCAAGTCAGTTAAGAACAAATTCTTATTTTCAATGACGACCTAGGAACAGAGAAAAGAGTCAGCCCGAGAATTGAACTCTGTGCTACCCCCATAGAGACTGCCAGAGGTCCGGACAACATGCCCTCCGATTTGACACACTGAACTCTGTCTGCAAAGTAGTTAGTGAACCAGGCGAGGCAGTCATTAGAAAAACCAAGGCTATTGAGTCTGCCGGTAAGAATACAGTGATTGACAGAGTCGAAAGCCTTGGCCAAGTCAAGGCACCCGTGACCGGCTCGGAAGCCGGGTTGCACAGTGGAGAAGGTACGGTGGGATTCGAAATTGTCAGTGATCTGTTTATTAACTTGACTTTCGAAGACTTTAGATAGGAAGGGCAGGATGGATACACTGTAGGTCTGTAACAGTTTGGGTCTAGGGTGTCACCCCCTTTGAAGGGGGGGGGGGTGATTGCGGCAGCTTTCCAATCTTTAGGGATCTCGGACGATACGACAGAGAGGTTGAACATTCTGGTAATAGGGGTTGCAACAATGGCGACAGAGTTTTAGAAAGAGAGGGTCCAGATTGTCTATCCCAGCTGATTTGTATGGGTCCAGCTTTGCAGCTCTTTTAGAACATCTGCTGTCTGGATTTGGGTGAAGGAGAAGCTGGGGAGGCTTGGGCGAGTAGCTGCGGGGTAGGCGGAGCTGTTGGCCGGGTTTGGAGAAGCCAGGAACAAGGCATGGCCAGCCATTGAGAAATGCTTCTTGAAATTCGATTATCATGGATTTATCAGTGGTGACCGTGTTAACTATATCCTGGAGAGGTTTTCACAATGTTGGTTGATTGATTCTGATCTAAAGGACAAATTAACTCAATTATTTACAGTTTTTTTTATTGCTTAAGCACGAGCAGGAGCACGAACACTACACACAATTAGCACAACCACACACCCAATTAGCAAAACACTATAAAAACTATAAAAACAAACAAAAAACTATACACTTCTTTTTAAAAACCACACTTTGTTATCATATGAAACACACACGTTTTACATTACTATACTCTGTTTGCACGAGTTACACTCTGTAAGTCGCTTTGGATAAAAGCGTCTGCTAAATGGCATATATTATTATTATTATTATAAACCTAAAACACTTTTAGCACTTCTACTTCCATATGATTAGAGTAGGCTACTATCAACAAAGTACAAATATAATGTAAATTCACCAAACACTACACAAGACCAATGTTGCAGACTGAAGAAACTCATTTATTTCTCAACACGCCCAAAATGTTGACATGGAGATTCATAATACTCTAACCAAACGTCACTTAACGTATTGTAAGTTTAAACATTGTCTCTTCGCCTAGCTGGATCTGGCCAGAGAATTTAATCAACATCGCAGGCAATATTGTCATGAGCAAGACACCTTGGAAATAAACGTCTTGAATGACAAATCCATCCTTGCATTGCTGTTACCTCCATCTGGTCACAGGCCTCCTCCATGGCTTGGATGAAGGGTACCTCACAGCCTGGAGACGGAGATCATATACCTTCCACCGCCATAACGAGCAAAACTCTTCTATAGGGTTGAGGAATGGAGAGTATGGTGGAAGATATAGGGTGGTGAAATGTGGATGTTGCTGAAACCAGTTCTGAACCAGACCAGAGCGGTGGAAAGACACATTGTCCCAGACAACAATGTGTTGCATATGATCGATTTGATTTGCTGCTGTTATGTTGTGCAATTGGTCCAAGAATGTAAGTATGAGTGCTGTGTTTTAAGGGCCCATATGGGCATGGTGGTGGAGGACCCCATTCTGTGTAATGGCTGCACAGAGTGTTATATTACCCCCACGTTGCCCTGGGACATTGACTATAGCCCTGTGGCCAATGATGTTTCTTCCCCTCCTTCGTGTTCTCGTCAGGTTGAACCCAGCCTCATCTACGTAAATGAACTCATGCTGGATCTCCTCTCCATCCATTCGTAAAACTCTCTGAAAAACAGAGTCAGGCAAAATTGTGTAGATCTAGTATACATATTACAGTACAGTAAAAGATTGAGACAGTATGCAAGATCACACTGCTAAAGTGAATAGATACCTCTGCATAATCATGCCACAGTCGTTTCACCCTTTTGGAAATGCGCTCGAAAGGCACTCGATAAATTTGCTTCATTTGAATATGTTTTTTTTTTAGGATGCGTGCCAGTGTTGATTTTGAGACCTGTTGGATATCGTTGAAAATGGCGTGGTTACTGACAATGTTAGCTTGGAGCTGCTTGAGTGTTATAGCATTGTTGGCCAAAACCATGTTTACTATCTCCCTCTCTTGCTGTTCTGTGAACATAGGAGGCCTTCCCCCTTGTCGTCCCTGACCCTCAATCCTGTGTAGAAAAACAGTATACAATAGTACAGTAATTTCACAGGAAAAGGTAACAGAAGTGCTGATGGTGCATAGAATACAGTACTGTAAGCAGTTACTGAAACCGTGCAGATGTTTTTGATATGATGATATTTTTACAATACCTATTTTCCAGTCAATGTTCTCATCACACTTGCCACTGTAGATCGGCATAGATTTGGCTGTACTCGCAGTCCATCCTCCCTCAGCGTCAGGCCGTGGTTGACAACATGGTCAACCAGTGTTGCGCGGATCTCATTTGTCAGATTCGGTCCTCTTTGAGCACCTTCTTGTCTTCCTCGTCCTCCTCGTCCTCCTCCTCGTTCTCCTCGTCGTCGTCCTCCTCATCCTCCTCGTTCTCCTCGTCGTCCTCCTCCTCCTCCTCCTCGTCTTACTCTTTCTCTGACTCTTTCCATTGTGTTTGAAGACCGATGAACTCACCTGCTGCTTTTTATAGTGCTTATGCACCTGATTGGTGTGTCTACAGTTAAGCAAACGAGTGTTTGCACACCTGAATACTGTGTTGAACCAATTGGTTGGACGGTGTGGTAATTTGACAGTCAGTGCTTTGGTATTGCAAGGACGTGACTTCATGATAGATTTGTGTGTGTAATGTATGTTAAGTGTGTTTAGTGTTTTGCAAATCACTGTGTGTTGAGTTTTGCAACAAGTGTGAGGTTGACAATGTGCTTATAGTTGTGCAAATATGGGCTGATGTTTTGCTTTTTGAGTGTAAGGTTTTGCTAATAGTGTACTACTTTTAATTTTAGTGTGTAAGCAATCCAAAAAACTGTAACAAGTAAAAATGTGTTGCAGATGCTCTGAGGTCTAGGTTTCTTGTGCCAAACAGCCTGTATAACATGGGGAGTGCCATTGAGGACTAATATGTCCAGGGTACTGGACAGTACCATGTGAGATTATATGGGTACCTCTGAAGATACATTGTGTATTTTAATCTTTTTGTACCCCCGGGAACAATACTGTACCCTAACAGAAGCCCTTTTTTCTGAGTGTGTGTGTGTGTGTGTGTGTGTGTGTGTGTGTGTGTGTGTGTGTGTGTGTGTGTGTGTGTGTGTGTGTGTGTGTGTGTGTGTGTGTGTGTGTGTGTGTGTGTGTGTGTGTGTGTGTGTTTCTGAGAGTGTGTGTGTGTTTCTGAGAGTGTGTGTGTGTGTGTGTGTGTGTGTGTGTGTGTGTGTGTGTGTGTGTGTGTGTGTGTGTGTGTGTGTGTGTGTGTGTGTGTGTGTGTGTGTGTGTGTGTGTGTGTGTGTGTGTGTGTGTGTGTGTGTGTGTGTGTGTGTGTGTGTGTGTGTGTGTGTGTGTGTGTGTGTGTGTGTGTGTGTGTGTGTGTGTGTGTGTGTGTGTGTGTGTGTGTGTGTGTGTGTGTGTGTGTGTGTGTGTGTGTGTGTGTGTGTGTGTGTGTGTGTGTGTGGGTTTGAGTGTGGGTACTGTGTGTTTGAGTGTGGGTACTGTGTGTGTGTTTCTGAGAGTGAAACCTCATACTGTATGTTGGTGTGTCCAGGTGGCCTGCCGTTCCCTCTCCTGTGTGAGGGATTATCCTCAGGAAGTGCAGTGGAGCAACAGTAATACGGAGCGTATTGTAACTGAGAGTACAGGTAGACATTCATACACACATTGAGCTATGGAGCTATTGAACATACACTCATGCATTTGGAACAAATCATCTCTTTTGAGATTGGGAGGTTGGGATGATTTGGATTTTTTTATTTTTCTGTTTTTGGCAATGCTTACAGGTGGTCATTGACCATCCTATTACAATATGGAACATGTCATCATAGTAAACCACCATCAACTTTGTTTGTTTCTTTTCTTAGGATAATAAAGATGTGGACCAATCCGCTTGTCCCTTTTCCACTCGTCATTGTCCTTTGCAGTATTAATATTGCAAACAATGGAGAGAAATAAAGCTATACTTTGTGATCCAGGGAATTACATAGGATACATTGTGATCCCTACCAGGGAATTACATAGGATACATTGTGATCCCTACCAGGGAATTACATAGGATACATTGTGATCCCTACCAGGAAATTACATAGGATACATTGTAATCCAGGGAATTACATAGGATACATTGTGATCCAGGGAATTACATAGGATACATTGTGATCCAGGGAATTACATAGGATACATTGTGATCCAGGGAATTACATAGGATACATTGTGATCCAGGGAATTACATAGGATACATTATGATCACTACCAGGGAATTACATAGGATACATTGTGATCCAGGGAATTACATAGGATACATTGTGATCCCTACCAGGGAGGAATTACATAGGATACATTGTGATCCCTACCAGGGAATTACATAGGATACATTGTGATCCCTACCAGGGAATTACATAGAAGATACAAATGTATCCTTCACTCTCCTCTTACACACACACACACACACACACACACACACACACACACACACACACACACACACACACACACACACACACACACACACACACACACACACACACACACACACACACACACACACACACACACACACACACACACACACACACACACACACACACACACTTATTGGTCTTGTGAACATGAGGATTTCATTTTAATCATGGCAATGATTAAACAAGCTGATGGAGAAGGCCTTGGCCTGGTTGATTCTTCAGAGTGAGTTTCTTTTGTTTGGTACATATGTAATGTGGCCCGGTTAAGAGGATGGTTACTACATGTTTGCAGAGGTAAACGGCCGGTAGACCGCTTCCTAACACACACAGTGTAGAGGCAGACATGAGCCTAAGGTGTGGGTGTTACATGTATTTACAGAGAAATTGGAAACATTACAAGGGATGTATTGTAATCGCTCATGGGGGGGGCCTTGTATGTGTCTGCTTCTGAGGGCGTGTAGGATTTTGGAATGAGGACAAGGGGTGAGGACATGTGTGTGAGTGTGAGGGGGAAGATGGTATGGGGTCTAGGTTTTAAGAGGGGGGGGTGTTAACATGTGAGGGGGGGTGGAGAGGGATCTTTCTTTAGCCTTTTAATGTGTGTGGGGTGCACTGATGACAAAGACATGGATTAGTTATATTAACCATGCTAGAAGGATGGGTGGATTTACAGATGAACAAATGGATAATTAACAGGACTTAAGAAAAAAGTAAGGGGTAGAGAGTGAAAGGAGAGAGGAATGCTTAATAAACACACCTATCTACTTAGCAAATACATGCATTTTACTATTAATATAATATGTATAGGAAATAGAACACATTTCCAGTTCATTTATGGGATTTCAATTCACTTCCTGAATGGACTGAATTGGAAATGGACTTAAACCAAATTCTGCTGAAATCCATCCTATATGACCGATGTAAGTGGAAGCAGTAGTGATAACAGCACTTACTGTTATCATGCTATAATGGTCTGATGAAGTGTAATCATGAAAACCATTAACACGAGACACAGAGACACAGAGACACAGAGACACAGAGACACAGAGACACAGAGACACAGAGACAGACAGACAGACAGAGACAGACAGACAGACAGACAGACAGACAGACAGACAGACAGACAGACAGACAGACAGACAGACAGACAGACAGACAGACAGACAGACAGACAGACAGACAGACAGACAGACAGACAGACAGACAGACAGACAGACAGACAGACAGACAGACAGACAGACAGACAGACAGACAGACAGACAGGCCGACCATCAGGGGGGAGTATTGTAAGGATCCCCTCTTTTCATTTGTGCCCCCTGCATGGTTAATCCACCAGCCAGGTCACTCGTAATAAAAGTCCATATTGGACGTCCATTCAAGTCTGGAGATGACATGGAAACCAGCCAGTAGGGGAAACAGCTGTTACCTTCAAGTAGTTTTCAGTTTTGCTCGGGCAGCGTTTCCCAAACTCGGTCCTCAAGATCACAAGAGGTGCACTTTTTTTCTTATAGCACTACACAGCTGATTCAAATAATCAACTAATCTTCAAGCTTTGATCATTTGAATCAGCTGTGTAGTGTTAGGACAAAAAACAAAACGTGCACTCCTTGGGGTCCCGAGGACCGTGTTTGGGAAACAGTGTGCAAGGGTGTTGGGGATGGCGTGTGGGCGTAAGCATCTACCTCTGATTCCAAACGTTTCAAATTGTAATCCAGCTTGTTTTTGATTTGTATGTTTTAAGCCTATCCCAAACCTTAACCACTTGGAGTTAATACTGTCACGTTCTGACCATAGTTCTGTTATTTTGTCTTTGTTTTAGTATGGTCAGGGCGTGAGTTGGGTGGGCAGTCTGTTTGTTTTTCTATGTTAGTTTTTGAGTTCGGCCTAGTATGGTTCTCAATCAGAGGCAGCTGTCAATTGTTGTCCCTGATTGAGAATCATACTTAGGTAGCCTGGGTTTCAGTTTTGGGTTGTGGGTGTTTGTCGCCACACGGGACTGTTTCGTTCATTTCACGTTTGTTTTGTATTTCGTAGTGTTCAGTTTATGTTTTAAAATAAACATTATGGACACTTACCACACTGCGTTTTGGTCCTCCGATCCTTCTCGCTTCTCTTCCTCAGAAGAGGAGGACGAGATCCCTTACAAATACCTTAAGACTTCAGAGTTAATGCCTACACTTAACACTAGCCTTAAAAAATTATAGTTAATGCCTAAACTTAACCTTAAACACTTTGAAATGTGACATTTGCTACAACATCGAAATGTGACGTTCGAGGAACATGATTGAACGCTTCAATCTGACATAAGACTGTGAGAGCTAGTTGTAATCCTCACAGTGGCAGGAACAACCATAAGATCAGGATCAGCTGCCATTTTCCCAACACACACACACACACACACACACACACACACACACACACACACACACACACACACACACACACACACACACACACACACACACACACACACACACACACACACACACACACACACACACACACACACACACACACACACACACATACACACACTTGTAGACCCTGCCATGTACCCCCGATCAGTGTGTCTGGCTCAGTAAGTGTATGGTGGGTTGGAGGGGTAGGGTGGAAAGCAGGGGGGCTTGTCTGCTATTCTGATGTCTGCTATTGTCTTTATGTCTCCATCAGTCTGTCCGTCCAATAGTGCCTCTACTACCAAGCAAGTGCAAGACCATCATTAGGCCTATTGGGAGTAAATACCTTTTTTTACATTAGCTACCATATCATATTATTCAACATGAAAGTGACATTAATATTGACAGATAAGGTTCAGTGAGAGAGAGAGACAGCGAGGGAGTGAGAGGAAAAGAGTAAGAGGGAGAGAGAAAATATCACCTTTACTCCACTGGCATGGAGAAGTCATTATTTTCATTAATTTGAACTCCAGGTCATAACGCATCATTCTGCTCTTGGGTAACAGATAAAGAGGGGGGAAAGGACAGTAGGACAGACAAATGATTATGATACACATGAGAGCACTTGGGTGATAAGTAAATACAGCCTACATCCAAATACTGATGTCGCTATGGTTTCTATTATTCAGATGAGACACACACATGCACAGCATCCAGGTTGTGATTACATTTGCCGGGTGCATGATCCATTTCAAAATCTTAGCCATTTTCATTTTATGCAGCTTTAATATGGATCATGTCCCCCATTGCTTAATCTGGAGAAATCTGAGCTGAGCCCAGCCAGGCATGGCAGGCAGGCTAACAGCTGACAGGCTTCACCAGCTCTATACAAGCCAGCCATTGGGATAAATCTGTATTTACACTGAACAAAAATATGAACGCACATGTAAAGTGTCGGTCCCATGTTTCATGAGCTGAAATAAAAGATCCCAGAAGAAAATATTATTTCTATGAAAGATTGACATCCCTGTTAGTGAACATTTCTCCTTGGCCAAGATAATCCACTCACCTGACAGGTGAGTTCTGAGGGAGCGTGGAACTGGCATGCTGACTACAGGGATGTCCATCAGAGAACTGAATGTTAATGTCTCTACCATAAACTGCCTACAACGTAGTTTTTGGTAATTTGGCAGTACGGCCTAACAGCCTCACAACCGCAGACCACGTGTATGGAGTTGTGTGGGCGACCGGTTTGCTGATGTCAATGTTGTGAACAGAGTAACCCATGGTGGTGGTGGGGTTATGGAATTGGCAGGCATAAGCTATGGACAATGAACACAATTGCATTTTGTCGATGGCAATTTGAATGAGCAGAGAACCTGAGGCCCATTGTTGTGCCATTCATCCGCTGCCATGTTTCAGCATGATAATGCACATGTTGCAAGGATCTGTGAAGAATTCCTGTAAACTGACAATGTCCCAGTTCTTCCATGGCCTGCATACTCACCAGACATTTCAGACATTGAGCATGTTTGGGATGCTCTGGATGGACGTGTACGACAGCGTGTTCCAATTCCCGACAATATCCATCAACTTCACACAGACATTGAAGAGGAGTGGGACAACATTCCACAGGCCACGATCAACAGCCTGATCAACTCTATGCAAAGGAGGTGTGCCGCGCTGCATGAGGTAAATGGTGGTCACACCAGATACTGACTGGTTTTGAGCATAGCTCAGGGCAAAAACGATCTTTAATTGTTTTGACACAACAAATAAGTGTAACCCTTTTAAATTGACTGAAAGTGCCATGTGTTTTTCCCTGGATTGATGGGGCACCACGTGGTTTTGGATATTTCACATGAACTTTCAGCATGTGGACTTTCACATGTGATCACATAACCTTTCACATGTAAAATCGTGTGGTTTTGGAACACTTCACGTGATGATATTGCACATGAAGTTTCACATGTAGATACATTTCATATGATATTTCCTTCGGTGATGCCCTGCAAACAAAAATGAGTCATCAGCATGTCCCCAGAACATCACGCAGTTGCAGTGTTTAACATTTAATTTTGACACACTTTACCTAAATTGTGCATGTTTTTTGATGCAGTAATTATTATTCAACATGTCGTCACCTGCGATTTGAACTCACAACCTCTTTGTTCACAGCATTCTGGTCTTCCTGCTACGAACGTCTGTGTCAATAACTTATTTCACCCGTATTCCTAAACTGTGTACTTCAAAGTAAATCTCAGCTTGTTAAACTTCTTTGTGCCACCTGAGACGTCTGCGTCCCACCCAGCCAACAGGAAATGCAAATGCACCACGCCAAATGCTAATAGCACTCGTTAAAACTCAAACGTTCAATAAAACACACATGCAAGGTACTGAATTAAAGCTACACTCGTTGTGAATCTAGCCAACAAGTCAGACTTTTAAAATGCTTTTCGGCGAAAGCATGAGAAGCTATTATCTGATAGCATGCAACACCCCGAAATACCTGAAGGGGACGTAAACAAAAGAATTAGCATAGCTGGCGCTACACAAAATGCTGAAATAAAATATAAAACATTCATTACCTTTGACGAGCTTCTTTGTTGGCACTCCTATATGTCCCATAAACATCACTATTGGGTCTTTTTTTCCGATTAAATCGGTCCATATATACCCAAAATGTCCATTTATGAAGACTCCAGGAAAAAATACAGTTTCAAAACGCAAAGTCATTTTTTTTAATTAAAAAAGTTGCCTATAAACTTTGACAAAACACTTCAAACTACTTTTGTAATCCTACTTTAGGTATTAGTAAACGTTAATAATCTATCAAATTGATCACGGGGCGATGTGTATTCAATAGCTCCACGGCTTCAAATGATGGTCGAAAATCTCGCTTCCAAAACATCCTGTCGTATACCGGATGACATGGGGTGTCTCTTCTTCATTTGACCAAGGAACAACCTCCAGGCAATTGCCAAGACTGGCGACATCGTGTGGAAGCTGTAGGACTTGTAAACTGGGAGCCATCTATTTTGCTGTGCCGTAGACAATACAGGCAACTGGCGCATAGATTTTTTTCCTTGGGCTTTTTCACAAAACACACGTTCTGTTATAGTCACAGCCGTGATGTAACCAGTTTTAGAAACTTAAGAGTGTTTTCTATCCACACATACTAATCATATGCATATACTATATTCCTGGCATGAGTAGCAGGACCTTGAAATTTTGCGCGATTTTTAACAAAATGTTGAAAAAATAGTCCCGAGCTCTAAGAGGTTTTAAAAAATACACACAAAAAAGTACTATATTTATTAGAATGATTCAGGATTAACATTAAAACAGAATAAAATGTCCCACCAATATTAGACAACTATACAGAAAACCCTCAAATCGCTAAAATAAGTAAATTAAATGAATGATGAGAGAATAGTCAGATTAAAAAAGCAGTGTGGATGGCTCTCTTTTGTGAAGTGCAGAGACGTATTATAGGAATCTGTAGGGTTTTTCTGACAGACTTTTGTGAAGTGCAGAGATGTATTATAGGTAAGGAATCTGTAGGGTACTTCTGAGAATTATACAGACTTTGTGGCGCAACAGAAAGATCAGTATACACTAAATCCAAAGGTTGTGAGTTCAAATCCCAGGTGGAAACATATTGAACAGTTAGCACTAAGCAATCATAATCTTAAAACCCCCATTTCATTACTTCCCTCAGATATGAAATAGCTGGTTTCACATGTTCAGCTGACATTTTCACATGTGAAAACAAAAGAGACATATGAGGTCAGCTGTTTACATGTGAAACCATATGTTCACATGTATAACATTTATAGTTCACATAGAGTTCACCACCTTTTCAAGTGAGGATAATAACATGGGTTCACCTCATGTGAATTGCAGATTCACATGTGAGAAACTTCACTTGACAATCGAATTTGCACTTTTACAAAACTTGGTTTCGTTGGTATCACATGTTGAAATTTTACATCCCCATGTTGTCATATTTATTTCACGAGATCATGCTGATCAAGGAGTCAAATGACCTTGTGGCCTCATGGGTGGAATGGTATTCATCTTTATCATCATTTCATAATGAAAAAAATGTGTATTTTTATTCCTATATTACATATTAAATCACTCAAAAATACAACTTTTACAACTAAAATGGTCTGGCATACTCAGTATTCATATCCCAGAATAAAGAAATGATCTCACTACAATACATTTTAATAGATAAGATCTTCGACCATGGAAAGGAAAATACCTTGTCATTTCTGTGGAAAACTCTCCCTGATTAACTCTGTAATAATATTCCAGTTTACCTATTTGCTTATGGCCCTGCCCACAAATAACAACTTTTTTTTATTATATGAGGAAAAATGTTTTATTTGGAATGGCAAGCCAGACAAAATTAAATGTGCCTATTTATATAATGAATATGAATTCGGAGGGCAGAATTTATTAAATGTTACAGCATTTGACCTATCACTAATGGCATACAAAAGCTATACTTTAATCTGAACTGGTTCTCTAGTAAATTAGTAAGAATGTCTCACCCCATGTTCAAGAATGGCCCTTTATACAACCTCTCAATTTCAGTTATTTGAAAATGAAACAATCTCCAAAATATTGCTATTTTAAAATAAGCCATAGAAAGTTGGTTGTAATTTCAGAAAAGACAGAAAAAATATTAAAGTCTCCCGTAAAAATAATTACAACAAATATTACTTTGAAACTCAAATATAATAAATGTTAATTTTGGAATAAATTTTTAAAAACGGTATAATCTTTGTAAATTATATCATAAATATATGAACATTTCTGCTCTATCGAAAATTACAACCAACTAATTGCAGCCTTACCACAAAAATGGAAAAGGCAAGAGTTTAGAGATTTTCAATAAAAATTATTATACAGAATTATTACAACCAATAGAATGTTATACTGTATATGGTTGAAGTCGGAAGTTTAAATACACTTACATCTACTTTGTGCATGACACAAGTCATTTTTCCAACAATTGTTTTACAGACAGATTATTTCACTTATAATTCACTGTATCACAATTCCAGTGGGTCAGAAGTTTACATATACTAAGTTGACTGTGCCTTTAAACAGCTTGGAAAATTCCAGAAAATGATATCATAGCTTTAGAAGCTTCTGATAGGCTAACTGACAGCATTTGAGTCAATTGGAGGTGTGGATGTATTTCAAGGCCTACCTTCAAACTCAGTGCCTCTTTTGTTGACATCATGAGAAAATCAAAAGAAATAATCAAAGACCCCAGAAAAAGAATTGTAGACCTCCACAAGTCTGGTTCATCCTTGGGAGCAATTTCCAAACGCCTGAAGGTATAATGTTCATTTGTATAAACAATAGTACGCAAGTATAAACACCACGGGACAACGCAGCTGTCATACCACTCAGGAAGGAGATGCATTCTGTCTCCTAGAGATTAACATACTTTTGAGCGAAAAGTGCAAATCAATCCCAGAACAACAGCAAAGGACCCTGTGGAGATGCTGGAGGAAACTGTCACGAATATTACCGAAGGTGACTCCCCTTCTTGTTCGGGTGGCGCTCGGCGGTCGTCGTCGCCGGTCTACTAGCTATCGCCGATCCGTTGTTCTGTGTTCGTTTAGTTTTGTCTAATTGGTAGCACCTGTTTCTAGTTTGATTGTTAGGATAGGGTATATATAGTCTGTTTAGCCCGCTTCTGTTTCGTGCGGGCTTGTTCGTCTGTTTTGTTGGTTGAGTGTATTTTGTTGTATTTTGGGTTACACGCTGTCCGGTTATATTTCTGTTCATTTGTATTTTCACTTTGTACATGTATTGTTTCGGGACATTAAAGCGTGTTGTTTTTCCCACATCTTTGCTCTCTGCGCCTGACTCCACACCTCTTCACTCATAACTGTGACAGAAGCCCGCACCACGATATGGAGTCAGCAGGAGCAGCGACCACTCCTCTTCCCACTATGGAGGAGAGAGTCCAACATCACACATCCATCCTCCATCGCCTAGGATCAGCGATGGAACGGATGATGGAGAGGATGGATCGTTGGGAGAGGAATGGTTTCCCTACTACTCCACCGACCCTCCCACCAGCAACTCTACCATCTGCCCCATCTGGATCCGGTTCCAGCGCTCTGCTCATGACGCCTCCGAGGAAATACGATGGAACAGCGACAGGGTGCCAGGGATTCCTGCTGCAATTAGACCTCTACCTGTCCACCGTTCGACCGGCCCCCTCAGAGGAGGAGAGAGTAGGGGTCCTCATCACCTGCCTGTCTGGTAGAGCCCTGGAGTGGGCTAATGCGGTCTGGAACGGGCCCGACTCGGCAAGAGACAACTACTCAGAGTTCATCCGCCGTTTCAGGGCCGTGTTCGATCATCCTCCAGAGGGTCGTGCGGCAGGTGAGAGATTGTTCCATCTGAGACAGGGGAAGAGGAGCGCGCAGGACTTCGCGCTGGAGTTCCGGACCTTGGCTGCGGGAGCAGGGTGGAACGACAGGGCCCTGATAGACCATTACAGGTGTAGCCTGAGAGAGGACGTCCGTAGGGAGCTGGCCTGTCGGGATACTACACTTGGCCTGGATGGACTGATAGACCTGTCGATCCGGTTGGACCATCTGCTAGCTGCTCGTGGACGTTCTGAAAGGGTCTTGTCAGTTCTACCTTCTGATCCTCCTGCCCCTATTCCGATGGAGTTAGGAGGTACCGCATCAAGGGAGATCGGAGGAGGAAGCTCCTCCTGTACCAGTTGTGGCCGGAGATGGCACACGTCTGGTCGGTGCTGGAGGAATTCATCTGGGAATCATGAGGGCAGGCAGAATACTCATCGGTCACCCCAGGTGAGTAAGCACCACACTCTCCCAGAGTTTCCTGTTGGTCACATGTTTCTATTAATTTGTTTCCTAAATTATTCTCCTTCTATCCAGCATAAGGCACTGGTAGATTCAGGCGCAGCTGGAAACTTTATAGATCGCGGACTCGCTCAGAGGTTGAGGATTCCGTTAGTTAAAGTAAACCCCCCTTTTCCCATGCACTCTTTAGATAGTCGACCATTAGGGTCAGGGCTGGTGAAGAAAGCCACAATTTCGTTGGAGATGATTACGCAGGGGAATCACAAGGAGCGAATTAGTTTGTTCCTTATCGATTCACCTGCGTTTCCAGTTATTCTGGGGATTCCCTGGTTGGCTATTCATAATCCTACGATTTCGTGGAAACAGGGAACTCTACAGGGGTGGTCTGATGAGTGTTCAGGCAGGTGTGTAGGGGTTTCCATCGGTGCTACAATGGTGGAGAGTTCAGACCAGGTTTCCACCGTGCGCATTCCAGCTGAGTATGAGGATTTGGCTATCGTTTTCAGTAAAAAGAAAGCGACCCAATTACCACCCCATAGGCAGGGGGATTGCGTGATAAATCTCCAGGTTAACGCTGCACTTCCCAGGAGTCATGTGTATCCTTTGTCTCAGGAGGAGAAGGTGGCTATGGAAAATTATATCACCGAGGCTCTGGGACAGGGGTACATTCGGCCCTCCATGTCACCTGTCTCTTCGAGTTTCTTTTTGTGAAGAAAAAGATGGTGGTTTGCGTCCGTGTATTGATTATAGAGGTCTAAATTCCATCACAGTGGGTTTTAGTTACCCACTACCTCTCATTGCTACGGTAGTGGAATCATTTCACGGAGCGCAGTTCTTCACTAAACTGGATCTCAGGAGTGCTTATAATTTGGTGCGTATTCGGAAGGGAGATGAGTGGAAAACTGCATTTAGTACTACGTCGGGCCATTATGAGTATCGCGTCATGCCATACGGTTTAAAGAATGCTCCAGCTATATTTCAATCCTTCGTGGATGAAATACTCAGAGACCTGCACGGACAGGGTGTAGTGGTTTATATTGACGATATTTTGATCTACTCCGCTACACGCACTGCGCATGTATCTCTTGTGCGTAAAGTTCTTAGACGACTGCTGGAGCATGACCTGTATGTGAAGGCGGAGAAATGTGAGTTTTTCAAACAATCAGTTTCCTTCCTGGGTTATCGTATTTCTAGCTCTGGTTTGGTAATGGAGGGTGATCACGTTAAGGCCGTGCGTAATTGGCCGACTCCGACCACGGTAAAGGAGGTGCAGCGGTTCTTGGGATTTGCCAATTACTACCGGAGGTTTATCCGGGGTTTTGGTCAGATAGCTGCCCCTATTACCTCACTGCTGAAGGGGGGGACCGGTGCGTTTACAGTGGTCAGCAGAGGCGAACGGAGCTTTTCATAAGTTGAAGGCGATGTTTACTAAAGCGCCAGTGTTGGCACATCCGGACCCTTCTTTGGCGTTTATAGTAGAGGTGGACGCATCCGAGGCTGGGGTTGGAGCTGTGCTCTCACAGCGTTCGGGTGTGCCACCGAAGCTCCGCCCCTGTGCTTTTTTCTAAGAAACTCGGGCCAGCGGAGCGGAATTATGATGTGGGGGATAGGGAGTTGTTGGCTATGGTTAAGGCCCTGAAGGTGTGGAGACACTGGCTTGAGGGGGCTAAGCACCCTTTCATTATCTGGACTGACCATCGTAACCTGGAGTATATCCGATCAGCTAGGAGAATGAATCCTCGTCAGGCAAGGTGGGCCATGTTTTTCACCAGATTTAATTTCACTGTCTCATATAGACCAGGTTCCCTCAACACTAAGGCTGACGCGCTGTCAAGACTTTACGACACTGAGGACAGGTCCATCGATCCTACTCCCATCATTCCGGCAGCTAAGCTGGTGGCACCGGTAGTATGGGATGTGGACGCGGACATCGAGCGGGCACTAAGGGGGGAACCTACGCCTCCACAGTGTCCGGAGGGTCGTAGGTACGTGCCGCTGGCTGTTCGTGATCAATTGATTCGATGGGCTCATTGTCTACCCTCGTCGGGTCACCCAGGTGTTTATAGGACCGTGAGAGGTCTTGAGAGGAAGTACTGGTGGCCCACTTTGAGGAGGGATGTGCGATTCTATGTTTCCTCCTGTTCGGTGTGCGCCCAGAGTAAGGCTCCTAGACACCTGCCAAGAGGTAAATTACAACCTCTTCCCATTCCACAACGGCCGTGGACCCATCTTTCGGTGGATTTTCTTACTGACCTTCCCCCCTCTCAGGGTAACACTACTATCCTGGTCGTTGTGGATCGGTCTCCCTACGGCCCTACAGACTGCGGAAGCTCTTTTCACCCATGTCTTCCGGCACTACGGGGTGCCCGAGGATATAGTTTCTGATCGGGGCCCCCAATTTATCTCCCGTGTTTGGAGAGCATTTATGGAACGTCTGGGGGTCTCGGTCAGCCTTACCTCAGGGTATCACCCGGAGAGTAATGGTCAGGTGGAGAGAGTCAACCAGGAGGTGGGTAGGTTTCTGCGGTCGTATTGCCAGGACCGGCCAGGCGAGTGGGCAAGATATATTCCCTGGGCAGAAATAGCCCAGAATTCACTAAGCCACTCTTCTACCAACATGTCACCATTTGAGTGCGTGTTGGGGTACCAGCCGGTCTTGGCACCGTGGCATCAGAGCCAGACTGAGGCTCCTGCGGTGGAGGAGTGGGTACAGCGCTCTAAGGAGACCTGGAGGGCAGTCCAGGAGTCATTACGCCAAGCTAGTATAAGGCAGAAGAAGAGCGCTGACCGTCACCGCAGTGAGGCCCCCGTGTTTGCACCAGGGGACAGGGTCTGGCTCTCGACCCGTAACCTGCCTCTCTACTTGCCCTGCCGGAAGCTGGGTCCGCAGTGTATAGGGCCATTTAAAGTCCTGAGGAGAATAAATGAGGTTTGTTATCGATTATCACTTCCTTCGTATTATCGTATTAACCCCTCATTTCATGTGTCTCTTCTCAGGCCGGTGGTAGCTGGTCCCATGCAGGAGAATGAGGTACCGGAGGTTCCTCCACCCCCTCTGGACATCGAGGGGTCCCCGGCGTACAAGATACGAGCTATTCTGGACTCGAGACGCCGGGTGAGAGGCTTGCAGTACCTCGTCGACTGGGAGGAGTACGGTCCGGAGGAGAGGTGCTGGGTTCCGGCGAGGGATATTCTAGACCCATCCATGTTGAGTGAATTTCATCGCCTCCGCCCGGATCGCCCAGCGCCTCGGCCTCCGGGTCGTCCCCGAGGCCGACGTCGGCGCGCTGCGGGAGCTGCGCGTCAGGAGGGGGGTACTGTCACGAATATTACCGAAGGTGACTCCCCTTCTTGTTCGGGTGGCGCTCGGCGGTCGTCGTCGCCGGTCTACTAGTTATCGCCGATCCGTTGTTCTGTGTTCGTTTAGTTTTGTCTAATTGGTAGCACCTGTTTCTAGTTTGATTGTTAGGATAGGGTATATATAGTCTGTTTAGCCCGCTTCTGTTTCGTGCGGGCTTGTTCGTCTGTTTTGTTGGTTGAGTGTATTTTGTTGTATTTTGGGTTACACGCTGTCCGGTTATATTTCTGTTCATTTGTATTTTCACTTTGTACATGTATTGTTTCGGGACATTAAAGCGTGTTGTTTTTCCCACATCTTTGCTCTCTGCGCCTGACTCCACACCTCTTCACTCATAACTGTGACAGAAACAAGTACAAAAGTATATATATCCAAAGTAAAACGAGTCCTATATCGACATAACCTGAAAGGCCGCTCGGCAAGGAAAAAGCCATTGCTCCAAAACCACCATAAAAAAGCCAGACTACGGTTTGCAACTGCACATGGGGACAAAGATTGTACTCTTTGGAGAAATGTCCTCTGGTCTGATGACACAAAAATAGAACTGTCTGGCCATAATGACCATCATTATGTTTGAAGGAAAAAGAGGAAGGCTTGCAAGCCGAAGAACACCATCCTAACCGTGAAGCACGGGGGTGGCAGCATCATGTTGTGGGGGGTGCTTTGCTGCAGGAGGGACTGGTGACCTTCACAAAATAGATGGCATCATGAGGCAGGAACGTTATGTGGATATATTGAAGCAACATCTCAAGACATCAGTCAGGAAGTTAAAGCTTGGTCACAATTGGGTCTTCCAAATGGACAATGTCCCCAAGCATACTTCAAAAGTTGTAGCAAAATGGCTTAAGGACAACAAAGTCAAGGTATTGGAGTGTTCATCACAAAGGCCTGACTTCAATCCAATAGAAAATTTGTGGTCAGAACAGAAAAGGCGTGTGCGAGCAAGGAGGCCTACAAACCTGACTTAATTACAGCAGCTCTGTCGAGAGGAATGGGCCAAAATTCACCCAACTTATTGTGGGAAGCTTGTGGAAGGCTACCCAAAATGTTTGACCCAAGTTAAACAATTTAAAGGAAATGCTACCAAATACTAATTGAGTGTATATAAACGTATGACCTTTTGGGAATGTGATGAAAGAAATAAAAGCTGAAATAAATCATCTCTCTACTCTTATTCTGACATTTCACATTCTTAAAATAAAGTGGTGAACCTAACTGACCTAAAACAGGGAATATTTATTAGGATTAAATGTCAGAAATTGTGAAAAACTGAGTTGAAATATATTTGGCTAAGGTGTATGCTAAGGTGTATATCATTTGTTTGTCCATATGTAGCGTTTTTTTGGTCACAGGTTCAGAAATGCCTGAAGAATTGCAATATTTACCTGGAGTTAAGCACTGCTGGGTGATCTGAAAAGTCATAGACAATCGATCAATAATATAACAATTCTCTTAGCAAAAAATGCCATCTTTAATTTACAATCTGTAGAAACCATGAGAATAGAAAGGTTCAGAACTTTGTGAAACATCACAGCACTGAAATCAAATCTGGATAGTGTTCAGAGATAGATGGGAGGGGTTAAGGGGAGCTGAAGGGTGGGACTGGATAGTGTTCAGAGATAGATGGGAGGGGTTAAGGGGAGCTGACGGGTGGGACTGGATAGTGTTCAGAGATAGATGGGAGGGGTTAAGGGGAGCTGAAGGGTGGGACTGGATAGTGTTCAGAGATAGATGGGAGGGGTTAAGGGGAGCTGAAGGGTGGGACTGGATAGTGTTCAGAGATAGATGGGAGGGGTTAAGGGGAGCTGAAGGGTGGGACTGGATAGTGTTCAGAGATAGATGGGAGGGGTTAAGGGGAGCTGAAGGGCGGGACAAAAAAATCTAAAAAGACAAGGAATATAATGTAAAATATACTGTGCCGTAAAATGTATATAGGATCAAAACTTTTGTGAAACATCAAAACAACTTTGAAAAATATGGCAAATAGATGTGGTGTTCGGAGATAGATGGAGGGGGTTGAGGGTAGCTGACGGATTTGATGAAAAGCAAATATAAGATAACTATTGTAGAATATACTGTGTCCGTGAAATGTATACAGTACACATAAGCTGGAAGTAGAAGCCTAACTGTTGTTGTAATTAGTTTACTCCAATTATGGAATGGGTGGTAGGGTTAGGGGGAAAAAATAATGAAAAATATATTACAAATATTTACAGTATATGCAGTACCAGTCAAACATTTGGACACACCTACTCATTCAAAGGTTTTTCTTTATTTTTACCATTTTCTACATTGTAGAATAATAGTGAAGACATCAAAACTATGAAATAACACATAGGGAATCACCTAGTAACCAAAAGATTGTTAAACAAATACAAATCTTTTTTATATTTGAGACTATTCAAAGTAACCACCCTTTGCCTTGAAGACAGCTTTGCACACCCTTGGCATTCTCTCAACCATCTTCATGAAGTAGTTACCTGGAATCCATTTCAATTTCAATTTAAAAAATTAATTTGTGGAATTTCTTTCCTTCTAAATGCGTTTGAGCCAATCAGTTGCGTTGTGACAAGGTAGGGGTTGTATACAGAACATAGCCCTGTTGGGCAAGAACATCTCAAATAAGCAAAGAGAAACGACAATCCATCATTACTTTAAAAAGGTGTACAGCAATTTTGAGGATGAAGCTAAACACACACGTCTTGTCATTGATCATGAAGAAAAGAGAGAGCGGGAGCATAGCGCGCATAAACGTACACTTTTTTTTCGCGTGACCGAGACCTTTCGGCACGCTCAACGTCTCGTGAGCACGCGATTCTCACAATGAGAAGCCCCATAGAAGGCAGCCTTCACGCTGAACACGTAGATACTGTTCCCAGAGCGGTAGCCTTTTGGGAAGTGCGTTTAAGATGACGTCAAAGTAGGGGCAACTTTTTCCATTACAAGAGAGATTTTGGGAGAATGCATGCCCTGACACTTCTGCTTTACATTGAGACAAAATTTAAATGGTTTTAGAAGCGTTAGAGTGTTTTCTATTCGATAATATGTTTTATATGCATATATTAGCAACTTTTGAATTTTTTTTATCCTGTTTTATATGGGTACCCAAATCCTCCAGAAGGGGCAGTAAACCGTGGTATCCTGAACAGGTTTAAGACATGAAGGTCTGTCAATCTGGATTATTTCAAGACCTTTGAAACTTTCTTCAAGTGCAGGACAGCCACAGGAAAGGAAGACCCAGAGGATGAATTCATTAGATTTACCAGCCTAAATTTAATTAGATTTACCAGCCTCAGAAATTGCAGTCCAAATAAATGATTCACAGAGTTCAAGTAACAGACACATCTCAACATCAACTGTTCAGAGATTAAGTGAATCAGGCTTTCATGGTTGAATTGCTGCAAAGAAACCACTACTGCAGGACACCAATAAGAAGAAGATACTTTCTTGGGCCAACAAACACAGACAATGCAAATTAAACCACTGGAAATATGTCCCTTGTTCTGATGAGTCCACATTTGAGGTTTTTGGTTTGTGAGACGCAGAGTAGATGAACGGATGAGCTCCACATGTGTGGTTCCCAATGTGAAGCATAGAGGAGGAGGTGTGATGGTGTGTGGGTGGTTTGCTGGTGACACTGATTTATTTAGAAATCAAGGCACACTTAACCTGCATGACTACCACAGCATGCTGCAGCGATTCGCCATCCAATCTGGAACTACATTCTGTTTTTCAACAAGAAAATTACACAAAATACACCTCCAGGATTTGTAAGGGAGCAAGAAGGAGAGTGATGAAGGGCCGCATCAGATGCCCTGGCCTCCACAATCACCCGACCTCAACCAAATTGAGATGGTTTTGCACGCCCAATTTTTCAGTTTTTGATTTGTTAAAAACGTTTGAAATATCCAATAAATGTCGTTCCACTTCATGATTGTGTCCCACTTGTTGTTGATTCTTCACAAAAAATACAGTTTTATATCTTCATGTTTGAAGCCTGAAATGTGGCAAAAGGTCGCAAAGTTCAAGGGGGCCGAATACTTTCGCAAGGCACTGTACATTGATAGAAGCCACAATATATGTTGAAATATTAAAGCTGATCCACTGTCTAAAAAATGCCCTGCAAAGAATGGGAACCTATTGGAGATGGGAAAAAAATATATATAAAGCAGACATTGAATATCCCTTTGATAACTACAGCGCATTTGGAAAGTATTCAAACACCTTGACTTTTAACATATTTTGTTACATTACAGCCTTATTCTAAAATGGATTGAATAAATAAAAAATCCTCAATATACACACTATGCCCCATAATGGCAAAGCAAAAACAAGTTTTTAGAAAAGTTTGCAAATGTATTCAAAATTTAAAAAACGGATACCTTATTTACATAAGCATTCAGATCCTTTGCTGTGAGACTCGAAATTGACGTGCATCCTGTTTACATTGATCATTCTTGAGATGTTCTACAACTTGATTGTTGTCTACCTGTGGAAAATCCAATTGATTGGTTATGATTCGGAAAGGCACACACCTGTCTATATAAGTTCCCACAGTTGACAGTGCATGTCAGACCAAAAACCAAGCAATGAGGTCGAAAGAATGGACCGTAGAGCTCCGAGACAAGTTTGTGTTGAGGCTCAGATCAAAAATGTTTGCATCCTTGAAGGTCCCCAAGAACACGTTGGCCTCCATCATTCTTAAATGGAAGAAGTTTGGAACCACCTAGACTCATCCTAGAGCCGACCGCACGGCCAAATTGAGCAATTAGGGGAGCAGGGCCTTGGTCAGGGAGGTGACCAAGAACCTGATGGTCACTCAGACAGAGCTCCAGAGTTCCTCTGTGCAGATTGGAGAACATTCCAGAATGACAACCTTCTCTGCAGGACTCCACCAATCAGGCCATTATTGTAGAGTGGCCAGACAGAAGCCATTACTCCGTAAAAGGCACATGACAGCCCGCTTGGAGTTTGCCAAAAGGCATCTAAAGGACTCAGACCATGAGCAACAAGATTCTCGGATCTGATGAAACCAAGATTGATCTCTTTGGTCTGAATGCCAGTGTCACGTCTGGAGGAAACCTGGCACCGTCCCTATGGTGAAGGATAGTGGTGGTAGCATCATGCTGTGGTTCACCTTCCAACAGGACAACAACCTTAAGCACACAGACAAGACAATGCAGGTGGGGCTTCGGGACAAGTGTCTGAATGTCCTTGAGTGGCCCAGCCAGAGCCTGGACTTGAACCCAATCGAACATCTCTGGAGAGACCTGAAAATAGCTGTGCAGCAACACTCCCCATCCAACCTGACAGAGCTTGAGATTATCTGCAGAGAAGGATGGGGGAAACTCTTCAAATACAAGTGTGCCAAGCTTCATACCCAAGAAGACTTGAGGCTGTAATCGCTGCCAAAGGTGCTTCAACAAAGTACTTAGTAAAGGTCTGAATACTTATATAAATGTGATATTTAATTTTTAATTTTTAATAAATTTGCTTTGTTATTATTGGGTATTGTGTGTAGATTGGTGAGGGGGAAAAAACATTTAAAATAAGGGTGTAGTGTAACAACATTTTGAAAACGGGGTCTGAAAACTTTCCGAATGTATATCCCGTTTATATCCCGTAACTCATCAATATGAAAGCAGATCTAATTAAATGGAATGCCCATAACTCTTACAGGTAGAATAAACCTTCCAGACTTGGAATTGTTTCAACTCACCACCCAAGACTCTTACTAGCGATATATAGTTTAATACACTAAAGAGTAACAATCGGTACATATTGAAGATGTGCTCGTCCCCAGAATCTTTTCACAGGTATATTTTCAAAGGATAAATGACATTAACAACTTCAGAATTGACAATAATGAAGACAATGAAATGTATTCTACAGGATCCAACATCACTCCCAAAAAACACAACCCTTTGGAACAATCCTTGCATAGCTTTTCACAATTCACAGATAAATTGGTCCACATAGAAAAAGAAATGTATAGAAACCGTAAATGACTGCTGTAAAGTGCAACATTTATGGGCGGAGTTAGAATGTAAATGTACTTCTAATCGGTCTGTCTGAATATTTCAAGACATGGCATGAGGGTGCAATGAGATTCCCGATACTTTTCTTGTCAATCATCTTGAAAAAACAAATACTTTAAAACTCCAGCCAGGGTACAAGTCAGTATTTGACGTCCATCCATGTCTGAGGACATCTGCAGATGACGTTGAAACCGGCCACTGGGGGCAACAGTGAGCACTGTTACCTTCAAAAAGGTTTTGGGCGTTGTGGACAGGGATTTTTTAATTTTACCTTTATTTAACTAGGCAAGTCAGTTAAGAACAAATTCTTATTTTCAATAACGGCCCAGGAACAGTGGGTTAACTGCCTGTTCAGGGGCAGAACGACAGATTTGTACCTTGTCAGCTCGGGGATATGAACTTGCAACCATTTGGCTACTAGTCCAACACTAACCACTAGGCTACCCTGCCGCCCATGGCAGATGGGCTTAAGCATCTGCCTCCGATTCCAGGTTGCAAGAATTATATTTTTGTTTTAAGCCTTACCTTAACCATTCAGAGTTCATGCCTAAACTTAACATTAAACACTTTTAAATTTTACTTTTGAAAAACTTGAATGAACGTATAATTCTGATGTAAGACTCTGTGAGCTAGTTGTAAAAACTTGAGGTTGACTCTTGAGGTTGAAAATGTGTGGGTGACAATAAATGGTGCAATTTGAGGCCATGTGGCTGAGAGTGCTGTGAGCGCTGGAGATCAAATCAAATCCAATTTTATTTGTCACATACACATGGTTAGCAGATGTTAATGTGAGTGTAGCGAAATGCTTGTGCTTCTAGTTCCGACAATGCAGTAATAACCAACGAGTAATCTAGCTAACAATTCCAAAACTACTACCTTAAAGTGTAAAGGGATAAAGAATATGTACATAAAGATATATGAATGAGTGATGGTACAGAGTGGCATAGGCAAGATGCAGTAGATGGTATCGAGTACAGTATATACATATGAGATGAATATGTAAACAAAGTGGCATAGTTTAAAGTGGCTAGTGATACATGTATTACATAAAGATGCAGTAGATGATATAGAGTACAGTATATACGTATACATATGAGATAAATAATGTAGGGTATGTAAACATTATATTAAGTAGCATTGTTTAAAGTGGCTAGTGATATATTTTACATCAATTCCCATTATTAAAGTGGCTGGAGTCAGTGTGTTGGCAGCAGCCACTCAATGTTAGTGGTGGCTGTTTAACAGTCTGATGGCCTTGAGATAGAAGCTGTTTTTCAGTCTCTCGGTCCCAGCTTTGATGCACCTGTACTGACCTCGCCTTCTGGATGATAGCGGGGCGAACAGGCAGTGGCTCGGGTGGTTGTTGTCCTTGATGATCTTTATGGCCTTCCTGTGACATCGGGGGGGTGTAGGTGTCCTGGAGGGCAGGTAGTTTGCCCCCGGTGATGCGTTGTGCAGACCTCACTACCCTCTGGAGAGCCTTACGGTTGTGGGCGGAGCAGTTGCCGTACCAGGCGGTGATACAGCCCGACAGAATGCTCTCGATTGTGCATCTGTAGAAGTTTATGAGTGCATTTGGTGACAAGCCTAATTTCTTCAGCCTCCTGAGGTTGAAGAGGCGCTGCTGCACCTTCTTCACGATGCTGTCTGTGTGGGTGGACCAATTCAGTTTGTCTGTGATGTGTACGCCGAGGAACTTAAAACTTACTACCCTCTCCACTACTGTTCCATCGATGTGGATAGGGGGGTGTTCCCCTATCCACATCGTTTCCTGAAGTCCACAATCATCTCCTTAGTTTTGTTGACATTGAGTGTGAGGTTATTTTCCTGACACCACACTTGAGGTTATTTTCCTGACACCACACTCCGAGGGCCCACACCTCCTCCCTGTAGGCCGTCTCGACGTTGTTGGTAATCAAGCCTACCACTGTGTCGTCCGCAAACTTGATGATTGAGTTGGAGGCGTGCGTGGCCACGCAGTCGTGGGTGAACAGGGAGTACAGGAGAGGGCTCAGAACGCACCCTTGTGGGGCCCCAGTGTTGAGGATCAGCGGGGTGGAGATGTTGTTACCTACCCTCACCACCTGGGAACGGCCCGTCAGGAAGTCCAGTACCCAGTTGCACAGGGCGGGGTCGAGACCCAGGGTCTCGAGCTTGATGACGAGTTTGGAGGGTACTAATTGTGTTAAATGCTGAGCTGTAGTCAATGAACAGCATTCTCACATAGTTATTCCTCTTGTCCAGATGGGTTAGGGCAGTGTGCAGTGTGGTTGAGATTGCATCGTCTGTGGACCTATTTGGGCGGTAAGCAAATTGGAGCAGGTCTAGGGTGTCAGGTAGGGTGGAGGTGATATGGTCCTTGACTAGTCTCTCAAAGCACTTCATGATGACGGAAGTGAGTGCTATGGGGCGGTAGTCGTTTAGCTCAGTTACCTTAGCTTTCTTGGGAACAGGAACAATGGTGGCCCTCTTGAAGCATGTGGGAACAGCAGACTGGGATAGGGATTGATTGAATATGTCCGTAAACACACCAGCCAGCTGGTCTGCGCATGCTCTGAGGTTGCGGCTGGAGATGCCGTCTGGGCCTGCAGCCTTGCGAGGGTTAACACGTTTAAATGTTTTACTCACCTCGGCTGCAGTGAAGGAGAGTCCGCATGTTTTGGTTGCGGGCCGTGTCAGTGGCACTGTATTGTCCTCAAAGCGGGCAAAAAAGATGGGGTTGTGAGCAGGTGGGTCTGGGCAGGTGTGATGTCATTGATGTTTGTGTGCATCTGTATGTAGTCGTGCATTGTATAAAAATAATAATAATATTAATCATATGCATTGAGCATGGTGAAGTTATTAATCCCATTTTGGATGCATCAATACACCCAGTCACTACAAAAATACATGCATCCTTCCTAAATCAGTTGCCTGAAAGTAAGGAAACCACTCAGGGATTTTACCATGAGGCCAATGGTGATTTGAAAACAGTTACAGAGTTTAATGGCTGTGATAGTTTAGTTTATTTTATTTTATTTTTACAGGGACAGTGCACATTAATCAACGTTTCAGTAAAAGTGCCGGTTTTAGGCAGCCGGCTAATTTTCAACCGCAGTCCCTGGGCAGGTTATTAAAAACAATTACAATATAGACAATAGCACCATAGAACAAGCAAGACATAGCAACATAGGACAAGCAAGACATAGCATACAAACAGAGCAACATAGAACAAAAAGCAGCAAAACAAAATTCATAAAAGCAACAAAGTGTTTCCACACCTCACAAGCTACAGACAACAGACAACATGTAAAGCGGCAACACACAGCTAGGGACCATGTTCACAAATCTGATTGACCTTTAGCCAGGTCTTCAAGCATTTTGTGAAAGTGTGATATGTGGTGCAGTTATGTGTGTCTGATGGCAGTGTATTCCAGACATGGGAAGCTCTCACAGAGAATGCAGATTTCTAAGGAGAAAACTAAGTATGTATCAACAACATTGTAGTTACTGCACAATACTAACCTAAATGACTGAGTGAAAAGAAGGAAGCTTGTACAGAATACAAATATTCCAATACATGCATCCTGTTTGCAACAAGGCACTAAAGTAATACTGAAAGTACATTTGCATTATGCTTAGGACAAATCCAAGATATTTTCATCATATTTTCAGGCATGGGAGGTGGCTGCATCATGTTATGGATATGCCTGTCATCCGCAAGGACAAGGCAGTTTTTTTGGGATAGACTGTCAAGAAACAGAATAGAGCTAAGCACAGACAAAATCCTAGAATAAAACCTGGTCCAGTCTCCTTTCCAACAGACTCCAACAGACAAATTCACCTTTCAGCAGGACGGTAACCTAAAACATAATTTTTTATTTATTTAACCTTTATTTAACCAGGTAGGCTAGTTGAGAACAAGTTCTCATTTGCAACTGCGACCTGGCCAAGATAAAGCATAGCAGTGTGAACAGACAACACAGAGTTACACATGGAGTAAACAATTAACAAGTCAATAACACAGTAGAAAAAAAAGAGAGTCTATATACATTGTGTGCAAAAGGCATGAGGAGGTAGGCGAATAATTACAATATTGCAGATTAACACTGGAGTGATAAATGATCAGATGATAATGTACAGGTATTGAGATATTGGTGTGCAAAAGAGCAGAAAAGTAAATAAATAAAAACTGTGGGGATGAGGTAGGTGAAAATGGGTGTGCTATTTACCAATAGATTATGTACAGCTGCAGCGATCGGTTAGCTGCTCAGCTAGCTGATGTTTGAAGTTGGTGAGGGAGATAAAAGTCTCCAACTTCAGCGATTTTTGCAATTCGTTCCAGTCACAGGCAGCAGAGTACTGGAACGAAAGGCGGCCGAATGAGGTGTTGGCTTTAGGGATGATCAGTGAGATACACCTGCTGGAGCGCGTGCTACGGATGGGTGTTGCCATAAGGCCAAATATACACTGGAGTTGCTTACCAAGATGACATTGAATGGTCCTGAGTGGGCTAGTCACTGTTTTGACTTAAATTGGGTTGGAAATCTATGGCAACAACCAAGTTGACAGAAGAATTTTAAAAGAATAATGGAAAAATGGGCAAATATTGTACAATCCAGGTGTGCAATGCTCTTAAAGACTTACCTAGAGTGGCACAGTGGTCTAAGGCACCACATCTCAATACTGGAGACGTCACTACATACACCCTGAATCCAGGCTGAATCACATCCGGCCGTCGTCCGTGTTTGGCCGGTGTAGGCTGTCATTGTAAATAAGAATTTGTTCTTAATTTAAAGGACTTGCCTAGTTAAATGAAGGTTTTTTTGTTCGGTTTTTTAACGTTTTTTGAAAAATATATCCAACTTTGTAAGTCAAGAGATGTGAATACTTTCTGTATGGGAGAGAAAAGGTTATGAGGGACGAGGAATTGGGCACAAGGGTTGTGGTGTGTTTGGGTGGGGTATCGTGTCTAGCAGCAGGAGCCTTTCTCCCAAACATGCACATGCACAAGCACACACAATAAGTGAAGGGGAAGAGGGCTTTGTTTGCTGGACCCATTTTTCCTGAGGATGCGAGGGGAGTTAAGAGGATTTAGTCATTCACTTTTTTGGGATAGGGGGCAGTATTCGGAAGTTTGGATGACTGAGGTGCCCAAAGTAAACTGCATGTTACTCAGGCCCAGAAGCTAGGATATGGAATGACCTAGTCAAAGCCCAGACCTCAATCCAATTGAGAATCTGTGGTATGACTTAAAGATTGCTGTACACCAGCGGAACCCATCCAACTTGAAGGAGCTGGAGCAGTTTTGCCTTGAAGAATGGGCAAAAATCCCAGTGGCTAGATGTGCCAAGCTTTGGGATAGGGGGCAGTATTTTGACGTCTGGATGACAAGTGTGCCCAGAGTAAACTGCCTGTTACTCAGGCCCAGAAGATAGGATATGCATATAATTGGTAGATTTGGATAGAACACTGTTAAAATAATGTCTGTGAGTATAACAGAACTGATATGGCATGTAAAAACCTGAGGAAAATCCATCCAAGAAGTGGGATATTTTTGATACGGGTACTTTTATATTAAATGCCTATGCAGTTTGTAATGGGTTAGGACCCAGATTGCAGTTCCTATGGCTTCCACTAGATGTAAACAGTCTTTAGACATTGTTTCAAGCTTTTTTTCTGACAAATGAAGAAGAATGAGACCATTTTTTAAGAGAACTGTAGAATGAAGCAAAGCTTGTTTGCGCTCGTGATTGATTGCCCTTCATTGTTTTTCCTTTCTATTGAATACGTTATTGTCCGGTTGAAATATGATCAATTATTTAGATAATAGCCAACCTGAGGATTAACCTCTTTGAACCACCCTTCCCGGATCCAGGATAATTGTCATCAGCAACGCTGAATAGCATAGCGCAACAGTCAAATAATATTACTAGAAAATATTAATATTCATGAAATCACAAGTGCAATATAGGAAAACACAGCTTAGCCTTTTGATAACCACTTAAAGTGTGGCAGATTTTGTAGAAATGTTTCAGCCAGCTTAATTCCTCTTTGGATAAGAGAAGTCTACATTCACCAAACACAAAATGTGTTTTTTTTTGTGATATACACACAGATGGTACCGGTCTCCTTCTGGGTCATCTCCAGGAATTCCTTCTCATTGAGTGGCCTCCAACGAGAGCCATTAAAAACTGCCTAAAGGCCACATAAAACGCTACAAAATGGACTATATCTGATTTTAAATGTTCCTGCTCCAACCGACCTAAAGATTGTTCACTTTTCAATATTAATTTCTGCATCTGGGCTGAGGATGGAAGGATGGAATCGCGGCACTTAGGACAAAAGCTCTCTGTGCTGGGAGCTCCATCCGGCAATCATAGTCCATCTTGGTGAGAGACAGTTTTCTGTCTCTCTAACTCTCGACTCACTGGCTTGAAAAGGAGTTGGCTGAAAATCTAACCAGTACATGATGAATTGTCTTACACAGCCATGGTAGTTTTTCAATGTATTTTCGCGCAGCCCACAGTCCCTCACAATCTGGAACCACTCGGGGTGCCTCTTGTAGTTCTCAGGTTCTGTCCCTGTCATTTAATCCAAAAATTCCTTCAGCCTTGAGATTGTTGATTGAGTATTGTCTGTACAACAACTTGTAGGATGGCTCCCTACGAGAAAATCCATATGTTTCAAAAGAATAGTATTGTGTGAACGGGAGAAGACTCTGTCAGCCTCGGTCTCAGAGTCAATCTCGTCCGTCCCTGGAAGTTTGCTCTCGTCCGTCCCTGGAAGTTTGCTCTCGTCCGTCCCTGGAAGTTTGCACTCGTCCGTCCCTGGAAGTTTGCACTCGTCCGTCCCTGGAAGTTTGTCTCGTCCGTCCCTGGAAGTTTGCTCTCGTCCGTCCCTGGAAGTTTGTCTCGTCCGTCCCTGGAAGTTTGCTCTCGTCCGTCCCTGGAAGTTTGCTCTCGTCCGTCCCTGGAAGTTTGTCTCGTCCGTCCCTGGAAGTTTGTCTCGTCCGTCCCTGGAAGTTTGTCTCGTCCGTCCCTGGAAGTTTGCTCTCTCATCCGTCCCTGGACGTTTGCTCCCGTCCGTCCCTGGAAGTTTGCTCTCGTCCGTCCCTGGAAGTTTGTCTCGTCCGTCCCTGGAAGTTTGTCTCGTCCGTCCCTGGAAGTTTGTCTCGTCCGTCCCTGGAAGTTTGCTCTCTCATCCGTCCCTGGACGTTTGCTCTCGTCCGTCCCTGGAAGTTTGCTCTCGTCCGTCCCTGGAGGTTTGCTCTCGTCCGTCCCTTGAGGTTTGCTCTCGTCCGTCTCTGGAAGTTTGCTCTCGTCCATCCCTGGAGGTTTGCTCTCGTCCGTCCCTGGAAGTTTGCTCTCGTCCGTCCCTGGAAGTTTGCTCTCGTCCGTCCCTGGAGGTTTGCTCTCGTCCGTCCCTGGAAGTTTGCTCTCGTCCGTCCCTGGAAGTTTGCTCTCGTCCGTCCCTGGAAGTTTGCTCTCGTCCGTCCCTGGAGGTTTGCTCTCGTCCGTCCCTGGAAGTTTGCTCTCGTCCGTCCCTGGAAGTTTGCTCTCGTCCGTCCCTGGAGGTTTGCTCTCGTCCGTCCCTGGAGGTTTGCTCTCGTCCGTCCCTGGAAGTTTGCTCTCGTCCGTCCCTGGAAGTTTGCTCTCGTCCGTCCCTGGAAGTTTGCTCTCGTCCGTCCCTGGAAGTTTGCTCTCGCCCGTCCCTGGAAGTTTGCTCTCGCCCATTGCCCAGATGGAAGGTTGCTCTCTTCATAGGAGGATGGGGATCCGGCTGTGGCTGCATTCACTGACACTGTGGTATTCACTGGTAACTAGGTAGACGAAGATGCCTGCATAGCTTCTCTGTACATCTGGCTCATAGTTTTTAGTTTTTGAACCGACCGTAGATGACGATCCAGCCTCGTACATTTGCGTTTACCACAGATCATACAGTCTCTAATTGGTCTGGCCATGGCAACAACCCGACAGGAACTGGCTGGCTGAACCAGCCATTTAGCCTAACCCTAAAATTGCCGTTGTCCTCATGGGGATGTGGGAAATGTCCCCACAAGGGAACATTTTCCTTTTTTTACTATCCTTGTGGGGATTTTGGGGGATTTTAGGTCCCCCCAAGGATAGAAGAACCAACACCCCCTCACATACACACACATAAAGGGCTTAGCCAGCAGGGCTGGATGAGGTCTGAAATATGAGCGGTAAACATTTCTATGGACAGATGTGGATTACTGTTCATCTTTTCTTCAAGCCCGAGATTAAACCTGATTTACTGCCTAACAGGTTTTAGTGTTTTACCATTTTGATTACAGAAAGATAGCGATGGAGAGAGAAACAGACAGTGGGTAACAGTGAGTGGGGGAGGAGAGAGAGAGAGGAATAGATAGAAGGTGACAGCGACACAGAAGTGGAGAGCGGAGGGCAGAGAGAAAAATAGTCAGAGAAGGGGTAGAGAGAGTAATGCGATAGAAAGAGAGAGAAGGCAAGAGAGGAAAAATGGAAAGATACTAAATCCCATTGTGTAAAGTGAAGGATGGAGAAGGATAGAAAAGCGTAAGAAAACCTAACAGATTGATTAGCTTGTCTGTCTGGAAGGACCGAGGTTGGAGAGGGGTAAAGATTTGGGACTGGGTAATGGCACATAATGATAGTGACGTGTGTGTGTGTGTGTTGAGTGGAAGGGGTTAGAGGATTGATGGGGGCTGGGGAGGTATTGGCTTAGTTTACAGTTTATAAGAAATGGTTAATGTCTGGAAAATGTACATGGTCACCCTCTGCTCAATCTACTTATGTGTTTTGTGCATGTGTGTCCAGCCAATGAAACAGACACTGACGAGAAAAGGAAGGCCAGGGGGGTTAGAGAGAGGGAGGTTTGGGGGAGAAAGAAAAGGGGTAAGAGTAAAAGAGAGAATGAGAAACGGAAATATATTGTTTTGTTTAGTTGTGATTTGAATTGCTCAATTATTTGGTAATGATGGGATTAAGTATGGTTGGTGTTCCTCAAGGATGCATACATTGGACATTACTATTATATTCAACTGCTTACTCTTAAAACCTCTTGAAGCTAGGGGGCACTATTTTTATGTTTGGAAAAATAACGTTCAAAATGTAAACGGCATATCTCTCAGGACCAGATGCTAGAATATGCATATAATTGACAGATTAGGATAGAAAACACTTCCAAAACTGTAAATTGTTTGTCTGTGAGTTAAACAGAACTGGTATTGCAGACTAAAACCTGAGGAAAATCCAATCAGGAAGTTCCCCTGTTTTTGAAATCTCTCTGTTCTTATGCATCCCTATTGCCCATTTATCAAACTCCGTAAACATTTTTTTCCTCTCCACGAGCAAGGCACTGTCTACATTGGGGCTTACTCTGGGTGAAATCTTTCAGGAATACGGCAGTGGTTCTCGTGTGATGCTTGGCAGTGTACAGCGTTTGATTACAACATGAAACTTTGCCAAAGAGAGTGTTGCACACAGGGAAATTATAAGCGAACACATGCTTCATTCCTCGACACTCAACTTAGATATGACAACTTCTCATGTCTCCCAAAGAATGCTGCTCGGATGTTGATTGAAAATGTAATTGGAATAAATAATAATTGTTCTGAATCATTTCTCTGTGTCCGTTATTAATTGGGGATAAACATTTGCATTTGAAAAGTATTCAGACCCCTTGACCTTTTCCTCATCAATTTACAGACAATACCCCATAATGACAAAGCAAAAACAGGTTTGAAGAAATGTTTGCAAAAATAAAACACTGAAATATCACATTTGCATAAGAATTCAGACCCTTTACTCAGTGCTTTGTTGAAGCACCTCTGGCAATTATTATAGCCTAGAGTCTTCTTGGGTATGACTCTACAAGCATGGCACATCTGTATTTGGGGAGTTTCTTAAGCGTTCTCATCCAGCCAAGCCGTGGACCCCAAACCCACCCCTGAGGGCCCCTGGAGCCATCCCCTCCATCTGCACCTGGTTACCCATTTGGGTTGGACTTATACAGTTGAAGTTTACTGGCGTCATTAAAACTCGTTTTTCAAACACTCCATAAATGTCTTGTTAATCATCTATAGTTTTGGCAAGTCGTTTAGGACATCTAATTTGCAAATAAATTCATTAAAAATCCTACAATGTGATTTTCTGGATTTTTGTTTCTCATTTTGTCTGTCATAGTTGAGGTGTACCTATGATGAAAATTACAGGCCTCTCTCATCTTTTTTAAGTAGGAGAACTTGCACAATTGGTGGCTGACTACGTTTTCAACTGCACATGGGGAAAAAGATCGTACTTTTTGGAGAAATGTCCTCTGGTCTGATGAAACAATAATAGAACTGTTTAGCCTTAATGACCATCGTTATGTTTGGAGGAAAAAAGGGGGGAGGCTTACAAGCCGAAGAACACCATCCCAACCGTGAAGCACGGGGGTGGCAGCATCATGTTGTGGGGGTGCTTGACTGCAGGAGGGACTGGTGCACTTCACAAAATATATGGCATCATGACGGAGGAAACTTATGTGGATATATAGAAGCAACATCTCAAAACATCAGTCAGGAAGTTAAAGCTGGTCGCAAATGGATCTTCCAAATGGACAATGACCCCAAGCATACTTCCAAAGTTGTGGTAAAATGACTGTGTTGTCCTTAAGCCAGGGTATTGGAGTGGCCATCTCAAAGCCCTGACCTCAATCCTATAGAAAATGTGTGGGCAGAACTGAAAAAGCATGTGCGAGCATGATAGCCTACAAACCTGACACAGTTACACCAGCTCTGTCAGGAGAAAATGGGCCAACGTTCACCCAACTTATCGTGGGAAGCTTGTGGAAGGCTACCCAAAATGTTTTTCCCAAGTTAAACAATTTAAAGGCAATGCTACCAAATACTAATTGAGTGTATGTACACATCTGACCCCCTGAATTGTGAAAAACTGAGTTTAAATGTATTTGGCTAAGGTGTATGTAAACTTCCGACTTCAACTGTAAATGACAGATTGAAAAGGAGGAAACATGAACAGAATAAATATATTCCAAAATATGTATCCTGTATGCAATAAAGCATTAAAGTTATACTAAAGAAAAATGTGGCAAAGAAATTCACTTTTTGTCCTGAATAGAAAATGGTATGTTTGGGGCAAATCCAACACTTGTACCAAGTTTCATATTCTCAAGAATATAGGTTAATTTGGGTCAAACGCTTCCACTGGGCCCCAAACGAACATCAAAGATCCACCACTATTTCTCCTTCACCCAAATCCAGATGTTCTGAAAGAACTGCAAAATCTGGACTCCTACAAATCAGCCGGGTCTTGACAATCTGGACCAACTCTTTCTAAAATTATCCGCCAAAATTGTTGCAACCCCTTTTACTACCCTGTTCAACCTCTCTTTCGTATCGTCTGAGATCCCCAAAGATTGGAAAGCTGCCGCAGTCACGCTTCCAAGGGGGAGAAACTCTAGACCCAAACTGCAACAGACCTATTTCCATCCTACCCTGCCTTTCTAAGGTCTTCGAAAGCCAAGTTAACAAACAGATCACTGACCATTTCGAATCCCACCGTACCTTCTCCACTATGCAATCTGGTTTCAAAGCTGGTCATGGGTGCACCTCAGCCACGCTCAAGGTCCTAAACGATATCATAACCGCCATCGATAAGAGACAATATTGCACAGCTGTATTCATTGACCTGGGCAAGGCTTTCGACTCTGTCAATCACCACATTTTTATCGGCAGACTCAGCAGTCTTGGTTTCTCAAATGATTGCCTTGCCTGGTTCACCAACTACTTCTCAGATAGAGTTTATTGTGTCAAATCGGAGGGCCTATTTTCCCGACCTCTGGCGGTCTCTATAAGGGTGCCACAGGTTTCAATCGTCGGGCCGACACTTTTCTCTGTATACATCAATGATGTCACTCTTGCCGCTGGTGATTCTCTGATCCACCTCTATGCAGACGACACCATTCTGTATTCTTCTTGCCCTTCTTTGGACACTGTGTTAAACCAACCTCCAGACAAGCTTCAATGTCATACAACTCTCTTTACGTGGCCTCCAACTGCTCTTAAATGCAAGTTATACTAAATGCATGCTATTCAACCGATCGCTGCCCACACCTGCCCGCTCATCCAGCATCAGTACTCTGGACAGTTCCGACTTAGAATATGTGGACAACTACAAAAACCTAGGTGTCTGGTTAGACTGTAAACTCTCCTTCCAGACTTACATTAAGCATCTCCAATCCAAAATTAAATCTAGAATTGGCTTCCTTTTTTTCAAAGCATCCTTCACTCATGCTGCCAAACATACCCTCATAAAACTGCCTATCCTACCGATCCTCGACTTCGGAGATGTCATTTACAAAATAGCCTCCAACACTCTACTCAGAAAACTGGATGCAGTCTATCAGAGTACCATCCGTTTTGTCACCAAAGCCCCATACACTACCCACCACTGCGACCTGTATGCTCTCGTTGGATGGCCCCCACTTCATACTCGTCGCCAAACCACTGGCTCCAGGTCATCTACAAGTCTTTGCTAGATAAAGCCTCGTTATCACATCTCACTGGTCACCATAGCAACACCCACCCGTGGCACGCGCTCCAGCAGGTATATTTCACTGGTCAACCCCAAAGCCAATTCCTCCTTTGGCCGCCTTTCCTTCCAGTTCTCTGCTGCCAATGACTGGAATGAACTGCAAAAATCACTGAAGTTGGAGACTCATATCTCCCTCACTGGCTTTAAGCTCCAGCTGTCAGAGCAGCTCACAGATCACTGCACCTGTACATACCCCATCTGTAAATAGCTCATCCAACTACCTCATCCCCATACTTTTATTTATTTTGCTCCTTTGCACCCCAGTATCTCTACTTGCACACTCATCTTCTGCACATCTATTCACTCCAGTGTTTATTTGCTATATTGTAATTATTTTGCCTATGTACTACCTTACTGAAATAAATATATATATATATATATTTTGCAGTGGGTATGAGGTACCTTCCACACAAACATACAGAATGTCTCTATACCTCTGTCATCTGTACATCTGTTTCTCTATCCTTCACTTCCTCTCTCATCTCTTCTATTCCCTCCCTCCTTTTGTCCTTCTCTCCTTACACACACAAGTACACACAGAGTGGTCCGCCACCTGGCTCCTGTAGTGGGCAGCAAATGTTGCCAATCAGAATCACATGTTGGTTTGTACCCGTATCTACTGTATGTCTGTGCCTGTGTGTGTCTGTTGGTATGTCTGTGTAGCTGCAGTTGGGTGCATGTATGTGGCTCAGTTGGTAGAGCATGGCATTTGCAACACTAGGGCTGTGGGTTCAATTCCCATGGGGGACCAGTATGAACAAATATGAGAATGTTTGCACTCACTATTGTGTGTCTGCTAAAATGTCAAATGAACCCCTTACACAGTCTCACATCAGAATTATACATTCATCCATGTTTTTCAAATTTTGTTGTCCAAACTTCAAAATGATCAAGGCTAAGTTTAGGCATTAACTCAGAATTTGTCAGTTTAGGCATCAACTCAGAATTCTTAAGGTTAGACTGAAAGGTTATGGTAAGGGTTACTTTCTGGGCTCAAAACAAAATAAATATGTATCGCTGTATTCAAACATACACCCTTTTGAACTAGAGGCAGATGCACCCATTCACCATCTCCATCCACATTTCCACTGCAAAACCCAAACCTCCTTGAAGGTAACATCACTGTTGCCCCTAGTGGCCAGTTTCCATGTCGTCTCCAGACGTCCTCGACATGGATGAACGTCAATACTGAATGTATCACGGTTGACCTGCCTGGAACCCTGCCCCCCTTCCAAAAACATCACAGACCCTCCTCTACCCATACCTTCTCTCATCCTCTCTTCCCATCTCCTTCCCTCCCCATCCCTTCTCTCATCCTCTCTTCCCTTCTCCTTCCCTCCCCATCCATTCTCTCATCCTCTCTTCCCTTCTCCTTCCCTCCCCATCCCTTCTCTCTCCCTCTCTCCCCATCCCTTCTCTCATCCTCTCCCCCTCCCTTCTCTCATCCTCTCTTCCCTTCTCCTTCTCTCCCCATCCCTTCTCTCATCCTCTCCCCCTCTCCCCATCCCTTCTCTCATCCTCTCTTCCCTTCTCCGTCTCTCCCCATCCCTTCTCTCATCCTCTCCCCCTCTCTCCATCCCTTCTCTCATCCTCTCTTCCCTTCTCCCCCTCTCCCCCATCCCTTCTCTCACCCTCTCTTCCCTTCTCCTTCTCTCCCCATCCCTTCTCTCGTCCTCTCTTCCCTTCTCGTCCTCTCCCCATCCCTTCTCTCGTCCTCTCTTCCCTTCTCCCCCTCTCCACATCCCTTCTCTCATCCTCTCTTCCCTTCTCCCCCTCTCCCCATCCCTTCTCTCATCCTCTCCCCCTCTCCCCATCCCTTCTCTCATCCTTCCCTTCTCCTTCTCTCCCCATCCCTTCTCTCATCCTCTCCCCCTCTCTTCTCTCTTCCCTTCTCCTTCTCTCCCCATCCCTTCTCTCATCCTCTCTCCCTCTCCCCCTCTCCCCATCCCTTCTCTCATCCTCTCTCCCTTTCACCTTTTCTTTCCATCTACCTCTCCCCTATCTATTCTCTCACCCTCACTCCCCATCACATACACACCCTGCATTGTCCTAAACTGTCCTAAATAACTTAATCTGTACGGCGATATCCCTTAGTAGACGTCTGACTGAGGTCACAGCCTGACTAAGGATGCTTCTGCCTAACTGCTGTGTGCTGGAAGTGGATTGCCGTAATTACTGTGATCTCTGCACCGTATTTATATTTTCAGCCGATCCTGCCATAAAAAGCCGGACATTTGGCACTTACCTAATTCCATTACATTGATTGTGTTGGATTGTTGTTTCTCTCTCTGTACTTTGTGTACTTTGTGTACTTTGTGTACTTTGTGTACTTTGTGTGTGTGTGTGTGTGTGTGTGTGTGTGTGTGTGTGTGTGTGTGTGTGTGTGTGTGTGTGTGTGTGTGTGTGTGTGTGTGTGTGTGTGTGTGTGTGTGTGTGTGTGTGTGTGTGTGTGTGTGTGTGTGTGTGTGTGTGTGTGTGTGTGTGTGTCATATCCTGCCGGCATGCTGGTGTGTGATGCCTCTTAAATAATGGTTGTGTGCTGAGTGTAATCCTGATTTAAATGGGGTTATTGTCTGCTAGACTGTTTCACTGGAGCATCTCTATCGCTGACCTTCTATGACAACAAAGCTTACATAAATGAACCTGCTTATGAGACATGGAGTGACAGAGACACGGGAGGAGTAATGTGATTATTTGATATGTCTATAGATGTGTGTATTTATTAATAATAAATTGATTTTCCCATGCTCAGAATCATTTTACATGCTCAATATTACATTCTGAAAGCAAACATTTACAGATAATGAAATGGAAGAAGAAATATCACTTTCCTCTTGGACGTGATAAAGGAGCAAACAGATTGACTCACAATTCCAAAATCCTCCCCCGTGCAGGCAACACATGTGTCCATCTTGGCTGTGTGTGTGGCAGGTTATTCGGCCCGAACGCAAACCAACCCTCCGTTAAGACGTGTGTGTGTGTGTGTGTGTGTGTGTGTGTGTGTGTGTGTGTGTGTGTGTGTGTGTGTGTGTGTGTGTGTGTGTGTGTGTGTGTGTGTGTGTGTGTGTGTGTGTGTGTGTGTGTGTGTGTGTGTGTGTGTGTGTGTGTGTGTGTGTGCTCTGTTCTCAGGGCTGAAGGCTTTACTCCCAAACCTACACACAGCTCATCTGCTAAGATCCCACCAGTTAGGAATTGGACACCTGTCCTTCTGTCTGTCATTTCACACAAACTGTCTTTCCACCAATCTCCCTCCATCGCGTTCCAAATCAAATCAAATCAAATGTTATTGGTCACATACACACGGTTAGCAGATGTTATTGCAAGTGTAGCGAAATGCTTGTGCTTCTAGTTTCCTGACAGTGCAACAATATCTGACAATTGTTAAGATATTATTAAGTTGTATGTCTCTGACCCAGGCAGTCAGGATGAGTACACAGCTATATTACTGTGATTATCTCATTTTACTGTGCCTTTAAATGTTACAAAGCAGCAGCTATGGCATTAATACAATAAAGAGGGTTTGGGCAGAGGACTGATGACTTAATACTAGAGTGGGTGAGAGGACCATCGAACATGAAACTGCTATCTGCAGAGGAGCTCTTCCTCTTATCCTAGTGTCTCTATGGGGTATTATTGAAACTGCTATCTGCAGAGGAGCTCTTCCTCTTCCTCTTATCCTAGTGTCTCTATGGGGTATTATTGAAACTGCTATCTGCAGAGGAGCTCTTCCTCTTCCTCTTATCCTAGTGTCTCTATGGGGTATTATTGAAACTGCTATCTGCAGAGGAGCTCTTCCTCTTCCTCTTATCCTAGTGTCTCTATGGGGTATTATTGAAACTGCTATCTGCAGAGGAGCTCTTCCTCTTCCTCTTATCCTAGTGTCTCAATGGGGTATTATTGAAACTGCTATCTGCAGAAGAGTTCTTCCTTTTCCTCTTATCCTAGTGTCTATATGGGGTATTATTGAAACTGCTATCTGCAGAGGATCACTTCCTCTTCCTATTGTCCTAGTGTCTATATGGGGTATTATTGAAACTGCTATCTGCAGAGGATCACTTCCTCTTCCTATTGTCCTAGTGTCTCTATGGGGTATTATTGAAACTGCTATCTGCAGAGGATCTCTTCCTCTTCCTATTGTCCTAGTGTCTATATGGGGTATTATTGAAACTGCAATCTGCAGAAGAGCTCTTCCTCTTCCTCTTATCCTAGTGTCTATATGGGGTATTATTGAAACTGCTATCTGCAGAGGAGCTCTTCCTCTTCCTCTTATCCTAGTGTCTCAATGGGGTATTATTGAAACTGCTATCTGCAGAAGAGTTCTTCCTTTTCCTCTTATCCTAGTGTCTATATGGGGTATTATTGAAACTGCTATCTGCAGAGGATCACTTCTTCTTCCTATTGTCCTAGTGTCTCTATGGGGTATTATTGAAACTGCTATCTGCAGAGGATCTCTTCCTCTTCCTATTGTCCTAGTGTCTATATGGGGTATTATTGAAACTGCAATCTGCAGAAGAGCTCTTCCTCTTCCTCTTATCCTAGTGTCTATATGGGGTATTATTGAAACTGCTATCTGCAGAGGATCTCTTACTCTTCCTATTGTCCTAGTGTCTCTATGGGGTATTATTGAAACTGCTATCTGCAGAGGATCTCTTACTATTCCTATTGTCCTAGTGTCTCTATGGGGTATTATTGAAACTGCTATCTGCAGAGGATCTCTTCCTCTTCCTATTGTCCTAGTGTCTATATGGGGTATTATTGAAACTGCTATCTGCAGAGGATCTCTTACTCTTCCTATTGTCCTAGTGTCTCTATGGGGTATTATTGAAACTGCTATCTGCAGAGGATCTCTTACTCTTCCTATTGTCCTAGTGTCTCTATGGGGTATTATTGAAACTGCTATCTGCAGAGGATCTCTTCCTCTTCCTATTGTCCTAGTGTCTCTATGGGGTATTATTGAAACTGCTATCTGCAGAGGATCTCTTCCTATTGTCCAAGTATCTCTATGGGGTATTATTGAAACTGCTATCTACAGAGGAGCTCTTCCTATTGTCCTAGTGTCTCTACGGGGTATTATTGAAACTGCTATCTGCAGAGGAGCTCTTCCTATTGTCCTAGTGTCTCTATGGGGTATTATTGAAACTGCTATCTGCAGAGGAGCGCTTCCTATTGTCCTAGTGTCTCTATGGGGTATTATTACAACAGCTATCTGCAGAGGAGCTCTGCCTCTTCCAATTGTCTTAGTGTCTATATGGGGTACTATTAAAACTGCTCTCTGCAGAGGAGCTCTTCCTCTTCCAATTGTCTTAGTGTCTCTATGGGGTATTATTGAAACTGCTATCTGCAGAGGGGCTCTTCCTCTTCCTATTGTCCTAGTGTCTCTATGGGGTATTATTGAAACTGCTATCTACAGAGGAGCTCTTCCTATTGTTCTAGTGTCTCTATGGGGTATTATTGAAACTGCTATCTGCAGAGGGGCTCTTCCTCTTCCTATTGTCCTAGTGTCTCTATGGGGTATTATTGAAACTGCTATCTACAGAGGAGCTCTTCCTATTGTTCTAGTGTCTCTATGGGGTATTATTGAAACTGCTATCTCCAGAGGAGCTCTTCCTATTGTCCGAGTGTCTCTATGGGGTATTATTAAAACTGCTATCTGCAGAGGAGCTCCTCCTCTTCCTATTGTCCTAGTGTCTCTATGGGGTATTATTGAAACTGCTATCTGCAGAAGATCACTTCCTCTTCCTATTGTCCTAGTGTCTCTATGGGGTATTATTGAAACTGCTATCTGCAGAGGAGCCCTTCCTCTTCCTATTGTCCTAGTGTCTCTATGGAGTATTATTGAAACTGCTATCTCCAGAGGAGCTCCGCCTCTTCCTATTGTCCTAGTGTCTCTATGGGGTATTATTGAAACTGCTATCTCCAGAGGAGCTCCGCCTCTTCCTATTGTCCTAGTGTCTCTATGGGGTATTATTGAAACTGCTATCTGCAGAGGAGCTCTTCTCTTCCTATTGTTATAGTGTCTCAATGGGGTATTATTGAAACTGCTATCTGCAGAGAAGCTCATCCTATTGTCCTAGTGTCTCTATGGAGTATTATTGAAACTGCTATCTGCAGAGGAGCTCTTCCTCTTCCTATTGTCCTAGTGTCTCTATGGAGTATTATTGAAACTGCTATCTCCAGAGGAGCTCCGCCTCTTCCTATTGTCCTAGTGTCTCTATGGGGTATTATTGAAACTGCTATCTGCAGAGGAGCTCTTCCTCTTCCTATTGTCCTAGTGTCTCTATGGGGTATTATTGAAACTGCTATCTGCAGAAGAGCTCTTCCTCTTTCTATTTTCCAAGTGTCTCTATGGGGTATTATTGAAACTGCTATCTACAGAGGAGCTCTTCCTCTTCCTATTGTCCTAGTGTCTCTATGGGGTATTATTGAAACTGCTATCTGCAGAAGAGCTCTTCCTCTTCCTATTGTCCTAGTGTCTCTATGGGGTATTATTGAAACTGCTATCTACAGAGGAGCTCTTCCTATTGTCCTAGTGTCTCTATGGGGTATTATTGAAACTGCTATCTGCAGAGGAGCTCTTCCTCTTCCTATTGTCCTAGTGTCTCTATGGGGTATTATTGAAACTGCTATCTGCAGAGGGGCTCTTCCTCTTCCTATTGTCCTAGTGTCTCTATGGGGTATTATTGAAACTGTTATCTGCAGAGGAGCTCTTCCTCTTCCTATTGTCCTAGTGTCTCTATGGGGTATTATTGAAAATGCTATCTGCAGAGGGGCTCTTCCTCTTCCTATTGTCATAGTGTCTCTATGGGGTATTATTGAAACTGCTATCTGCAGAGGAGCTCTTCCTCTTCCTATTGTCCTAGTGTCTCTATGGGGTATTATTGAAATTGTTATCTGCAGAGGAGCTCTTCCTCTTCCTATTGTCCTAGTGTCTCTATGGGGTATTATTGAAACTGTTATCTGCAGAGGAGCTCTTCCTCTTCCTATTGTCCTAGTGTCTCTAAGGGGTATTATTGAAACTGCTATCTGCAGAGGAGCTCTTCCTATTGTCCTAGTGTCTCTACGGGGTATTATTGAAACCGCTATCTGCAGAGGAGCTCTTCCTATTGTCCTAGTGTCTCAATGGGGTATTATTGAAACTGCTATCTGCAGAAGAGCTCTTCCTCTTCCTATTGTCCTAGTGTCTCTATGGGGTATTATTGAAACTGCTATCTGCAGAGGAGCTCTTCCTCTTCCTATTGTCCTAGTGTCTCTATGGGGTATTATTGAAACTGTTATCTGCAGAGGAGCTCTTCCTATTCCTATTGTCTCTATGGGGTATTATTGAAACTGCTATCTGCAGAGGAGCTCTTCCTCTTCCTATTGTCTCTATGGGGTATTATTGAAACTGCTATCTACAGAGGAGCTCTCCCTATTCCTATTGTGCTAGTGTCTCTATGGGGTATTATTGAAACTGCTATCTACAGAGGAGCACTTCCTATTCCTATTGTCATAGTGTCTCTATGGGTTATTATTGAAACTGCTATCTGCAGAGGAGCTCTTCCTCTTCCTATTGACCTAGTGCCTCTATGGGGTATTATTGAAACTGCTATCTGCAGAAGAGCTCTTCCTCTTCCTATTGTCCTAGTGTCTCTATGGGGTATTATTGAAACTGCTATCTGCAGAGGAGCTCTTCCTCTTCCTATTGTCCTAGTGTCTCTATGGGGTATTATTGAAACTGCTATCTGCAGAAGAGCTCTTCCTCTTCCTATTGTCCTAGTGTCTCTATGGGGTATTATTGAAACTGCTATCTACAGAGGAGCTCTTCCTATTGTCCTAGTGTCTCTATGGGGTATTATTGAAACTGCTATCTGCAGAGGAGCTCTTCCTCTTCCTATTGTCATAGTGTCGCTATGGGGTATTATTGAAACTGCTATCTGCAGAGGTGCTCTTCCTCTTCCTATTGTTATACTGTCTCTATGGGGTATTATTGAAACTGCTATCTGCAGAGGAGCTCATCCTATTGTCCTAGTGTCTCTATGGAGTATTATTGAATCTGCTGTCTGCAGAGGAGCTCTTCCTCTTGTCCTGGTGTCTCTATGGAGTATTATTGAAACTGCTATCTGCAGAGGAGCTCTTCCTCTTCCTATTGTCCTAGTGTCTCTATGGGGTATTATTGAAACTGCTATCTGCAGAGGAGCTCTTCCTCTTCCTATTGTCCTAGTGTCTCTATGGGGTATTATTGAAACTGCTATCTGCAGAGGAGCCCTTCCTCTTCCTATTGTCCTAGTGTCTCTATGGAGTATTATTGAAACTGCTATCTCCAGAGGAGCTCTTCCTCTTCCTATTGTCCTAGTGTCTCTATGGGGTATTATTGAAACTGCTATCTCCAGAGGAGCTCCGCCTCTTCCTATTGTCCTAGTGTCTCTATGGGGTATTATTGAAACTGCTATCTGCAGAGGAGCTCTTCCTCTTCCTATTGTTATAGTGTCTCAATGGGGTATTATTGAAACTGCTATCTGCAGAGGAGCTCATCCTATTGTCCTAGTGTCTCTATGGAGTATTATTGAAACTGCTATCTGCAGAGGAGCTCTTCCTCTTCCTATTGTCCTAGTGTCTCTATGGAGTATTATTGAAACTGCTATCTGCAGAGGAGCTCTTCCTCTTCCTATTGTCCTAGTGTCTCTATGGGGTATTATTGAAACTGCTATCTGCAGAGGAGCTCATCCTATTGTCCTAGTGTCTCTATGGAGTATTATTGAAACTGCTGTCTGCAGAGGAGCTCTTCCTCTTGTCCTGGTGTCTCTATGGAGTATTATTGAAACTGCTATCTGCAGAGGAGCTCTTCCTCTTCCTATTGTCCTAGTGTCTCTATGGGGTATTATTGAAAATGCTATCTGCAGAGGGGCTCTTCCTCTTCCTATTGTCATAGTGTCTCTATGGGGTATTATTGAAACTGCTATCTGCAGAGGAGCTCTTCCTCTTCCTATTGTCCTAGTGTCTCTATGGGGTATTATTGAAACTGCTATCTGCAGAGGATCTCTTACTCTTCCTATTGTCCTAGTGTCTCTATGGGGTATTATTGAAACTGCTATCTGCAGAGGATCTCTTACTCTTCCTATTGTCCTAGTGTCTCTATGGGGTATTATTGAAACTGCTATCTGCAGAGGATCTCTTCCTCTTCCTCTTATCCTAGTGTCTATATGGGGTATTATTGAAACTGCTATCTGCAGAGGATCTCTTCCTATTGTCCAAGTATCTCTATGGGGTATTATTGAAACTGCTATCTACAGAGGAGCTCTTCCTATTGTCCTAGTGTCTCTACGGGGTATTATTGAAACTGCTATCTGCAGAGGAGCTCTTCCTATTGTCCTAGTGTCTCTATGGGGTATTATTGAAACTGCTATCTGCAGAGGAGCGCTTCCTATTGTCCTAGTGTCTCTATGGGGTATTATTACAACAGCTATCTGCAGAGGAGCTCTGCCTCTTCCAATTGTCTTAGTGTCTATATGGGGTACTATTAAAACTGCTCTCTGCAGAGGAGCTCTTCCTCTTCCAATTGTCTTAGTGTCTCTATGGGGTATTATTGAAACTGCTATCTGCAGAGGGGCTCTTCCTCTTCCTATTGTCCTAGTGTCTCTATGGGGTATTATTGAAACTGCTATCTACAGAGGAGCTCTTCCTATTGTTCTAGTGTCTCTATGGGGTATTATTGAAACTGCTATCTCCAGAGGAGCTCTTCCTATTGTCCGAGTGTCTCTATGGGGTATTATTAAAACTGCTATCTGCAGAGGAGCTCCTCCTCTTCCTATTGTCCTAGTGTCTCTATGGGGTATTATTGAAACTGCTATCTGCAGAAGATCACTTCCTCTTCCTATTGTCCTAGTGTCTCTATGGGGTATTATTGAAACTGCTATCTGCAGAGGAGCCCTTCCTCTTCCTATTGTCCTAGTGTCTCTATGGAGTATTATTGAAACTGCTATCTCCAGAGGAGCTCCGCCTCTTCCTATTGTCCTAGTGTCTCTATGGGGTATTATTGAAACTGCTATCTCCAGAGGAGCTCCGCCTCTTCCTATTGTCCTAGTGTCTCTATGGGGTATTATTGAAACTGCTATCTGCAGAGGAGCTCTTCCTCTTCCTATTGTTATAGTGTCTCAATGGGGTATTATTGAAACTGCTATCTGCAGAGAAGCTCATCCTATTGTCCTAGTGTCTCTATGGAGTATTATTGAAACTGCTATCTGCAGAGGAGCTCTTCCTCTTCCTATTGTCCTAGTGTCTCTATGGAGTATTATTGAAACTGCTATCTCCAGAGGAGCTCCGCCTCTTCCTATTGTCCTAGTGTCTCTATGGGGTATTATTGAAACTGCTATCTGCAGAGGAGCTCTTCCTCTTCCTATTGTCCTAGTGTCTCTATGGGGTATTATTGAAACTGCTATCTGCAGAAGAGCTCTTCCTCTTTCTATTTTCCAAGTGTCTCTATGGGGTATTATTGAAACTGCTATCTACAGAGGAGCTCTTCCTCTTCCTATTGTCCTAGTGTCTCTATGGGGTATTATTGAAACTGCTATCTGCAGAAGAGCTCTTCCTCTTCCTATTGTCCTAGTGTCTCTATGGGGTATTATTGAAACTGCTATCTACAGAGGAGCTCTTCCTATTGTCCTAGTGTCTCTATGGGGTATTATTGAAACTGCTATCTGCAGAGGAGCTCTTCCTCTTCCTATTGTCCTAGTGTCTCTATGGGGTATTATTGAAACTGCTATCTGCAGAGGGGCTCTTCCTCTTCCTATTGTCCTAGTGTCTCTATGGGGTATTATTGAAACTGTTATCTGCAGAGGAGCTCTTCCTCTTCCTATTGTCCTAGTGTCTCTATGGGGTATTATTGAAAATGCTATCTGCAGAGGGGCTCTTCCTCTTCCTATTGTCATAGTGTCTCTATGGGGTATTATTGAAACTGCTATCTGCAGAGGAGCTCTTCCTCTTCCTATTGTCCTAGTGTCTCTATGGGGTATTATTGAAATTGTTATCTGCAGAGGAGCTCTTCCTCTTCCTATTGTCCTAGTGTCTCTATGGGGTATTATTGAAACTGTTATCTGCAGAGGAGCTCTTCCTCTTCCTATTGTCCTAGTGTCTCTAAGGGGTATTATTGAAACTGCTATCTGCAGAGGAGCTCTTCCTATTGTCCTAGTGTCTCTACGGGGTATTATTGAAACCGCTATCTGCAGAGGAGCTCTTCCTATTGTCCTAGTGTCTCAATGGGGTATTATTGAAACTGCTATCTGCAGAAGAGCTCTTCCTCTTCCTATTGTCCTAGTGTCTCTATGGGGTATTATTGAAACTGCTATCTGCAGAGGAGCTCTTCCTCTTCCTATTGTCCTAGTGTCTCTATGGGGTATTATTGAAACTGTTATCTGCAGAGGAGCTCTTCCTATTCCTATTGTCTCTATGGGGTATTATTGAAACTGCTATCTGCAGAGGAGCTCTTCCTCTTCCTATTGTCTCTATGGGGTATTATTGAAACTGCTATCTACAGAGGAGCTCTCCCTATTCCTATTGTGCTAGTGTCTCTATGGGGTATTATTGAAACTGCTATCTACAGAGGAGCACTTCCTATTCCTATTGTCATAGTGTCTCTATGGGTTATTATTGAAACTGCTATCTGCAGAGGAGCTCTTCCTCTTCCTATTGACCTAGTGCCTCTATGGGGTATTATTGAAACTGCTATCTGCAGAAGAGCTCTTCCTCTTCCTATTGTCCTAGTGTCTCTATGGGGTATTATTGAAACTGCTATCTGCAGAGGAGCTCTTCCTCTTCCTATTGTCCTAGTGTCTCTATGGGGTATTATTGAAACTGCTATCTGCAGAAGAGCTCTTCCTCTTCCTATTGTCCTAGTGTCTCTATGGGGTATTATTGAAACTGCTATCTACAGAGGAGCTCTTCCTATTGTCCTAGTGTCTCTATGGGGTATTATTGAAACTGCTATCTGCAGAGGAGCTCTTCCTCTTCCTATTGTCATAGTGTCGCTATGGGGTATTATTGAAACTGCTATCTGCAGAGGGCTCTTCCTCTTCCTATTGTCCTACTGTCTCTATGGGGTATTATTGAAACTGCTATCTGCAGAGGAGCTCTTCCTATTGTTCTAGTGTCTCTATGGGGTATTATTGAAACTGCTATCTCCAGAGGAGCTCTTCCTATTGTCCTAGTGTCTCTATGGGGTATTATTAAAACTGCTATCTGCAGAGGAGCTCTTCCTCTTCCTATTGTCCTAGTGTCTCTATGGGGTATTATTGAAACTGCTATCTGCAGAAGATCACTTCCTCTTCCTATTGTCCTAGTGTCTCTATGGGGTATTATTGAAACTGCTATCTGCAGAGGAGCCCTTCCTCTTCCTATTGTCCTAGTGTCTCTATGGAGTATTATTGAAACTGCTATCTCCAGAGGAGCTCCGCCTCTTCCTATTGTCCTAGTGTCTCTATGGGGTATTATTGAAACTGCTATCTCCAGAGGAGCTCTTCCTCTTCCTATTGTCCTAGTGTCTCTATGGGGTATTATTGAAACTGCTATCTGCAGAGGAGCTCTTCCTCTTCCTATTGTTATAGTGTCTCAATGGGGTATTATTGAAACTTATCCTCATCCTATTGTCCTAGTGTCTCTATGGAGTATTATTGAAACTGCTATCTGCAGAGGAGCTCTTCCTCTTCCTATTGTCCTAGTGTCTCTATGGAGTATTATTGAAACTGCTATCTCCAGAGGAGCTCCGCCTCTTCCTATTGTCCTAGTGTCTCTATGGGGTATTATTGAAACTGCTATCTGCAGAGGAGCTCTTCCTCTTCCTATTGTCCTAGTGTCTCTATGGGGTATTATTGAAACTGCTATCTGCAGAAGAGCTCTTCCTCTTTCTATTGTCCTAGTGTCTCTATGGGGTATTATTGAAACTGCTATCTGCAGAGGAGCTCTTCCTCTTCCTATTGTCCTAGTGTCTCTATGGGTATTATTGAAACTGCTATCTGCAGAGGAGCTCTTCCTCTTCCTATTGTCCTAGTGTCTCTATGGGGTATTATTGAAACTGCTATCTACAGAGGAGCTCTTCCTATTGTCCTAGTGTCTCTATGGGGTATTATTGAAACTGCTATCTGCAGAGGAGCTCTTCCTCTTCCTATTGTCCTAGTGTCTCTATGGGGTATTATTGAAACTGCTATCTGCAGAGGGGCTCTTCCTCTTCCTATTGTCCTAGTGTCTCTATGGGGTATTATTGAAACTGCTATCTGCAGAGGAGCTCTTCCTCTTCCTATTGTCCTAGTGTCTCTATGGGGTATTATTGAAACTGCTATCTGCAGAGGAGCTCTTCCTCTTCCTATTGTCCTAGTGTCTCTATGGGGTATTATTGAAACTGCTATCTGCAGAGGAGCTCTTCCTCTTCCTATTGTCCTAGTGTCTCTATGGGGTATTATTGAAACTGTTATCTGCAGAGGAGCTCTTCCTCTTCCTATTGTCCTAGTGTCTCTAAGGGGTATTATTGAAACTGCTATCTGCAGAGGAGCTCTTCCTATTGTCCTAGTGTCTCTATGGGGTATTATTGAAACTGCTATCTGCAGAGGAGCTCTTCCTATTGTCCTAGTGTCTCAATGGGGTATTATTGAAACTGCTATCTGCAGAAGAGCTCTTCCTCTTCCTATTGTCCTAGTGTCTCTATGGGGTATTATTGAAACTGCTATCTGCAGAGGAGCTCTTCCTCTTCCTATTGTCCTAGTGTCTCTATGGGGTATTATTGAAACTGTTATCTGCAGAGGAGCTCTTCCTATTCCTATTGTCTCTATGGGGTATTATTGAAACTGCTATCTGCAGAGGAGCTCTTCCTCTTCCTATTGTCTCTATGGGGTATTATTGAAACTGCTATCTACAGAGGAGCTCTCCCTATTCCTATTGTGCTAGTGTCTCTATGGGGTATTATTGAAACTGCTATCTACAGAGGAGCACTTCCTATTCCTATTGTCATAGTGTCTCTATGGGTTATTATTGAAACTGCTATCTGCAGAGGAGCTCTTCCTCTTCCTATTGACCTAGTGCCTCTATGGGGTATTATTGAAACTGCTATCTGCAGAAGAGCTCTTCCTCTTCCTATTGTCCTAGTGTCTCTATGGGGTATTATTGAAACTGCTATCTGCAGAGGAGCTCTTCCTCTTCCTATTGTCCTAGTGTCTCTATGGGGTATTATTGAAACTGCTATCTGCAGAAGAGCTCTTCCTCTTCCTATTGTCCTAGTGTCTCTATGGGGTATTATTGAAACTGCTATCTACAGAGGAGCTCTTCCTATTGTCCTAGTGTCTCTATGGGGTATTATTGAAACTGCTATCTGCAGAGGAGCTCTTCCTCTTCCTATTGTCATAGTGTCTCTATGGGGTATTATTGAAACTGCTATCTGCAGAGGAGCTCTTCCTCTTCCTATTGTTATACTGTCTCTATGGGGTATTATTGAAACTGCTATCTGCAGAGGAGCTCATCCTATTGTCCTAGTGTCTCTATGGAGTATTATTGAAACTGCTGTCTGCAGAGGAGCTCTTCCTCTTGTCCTGGTGTCTCTATGGAGTATTATTGAAACTGCTATCTGCAGAGGAGCTCTTCCTCTTCCTATTGTCCTAGTGTCTCTATGGGGTATTATTGAAACTGCTATCTGCAGAGGAGCTCTTCCTCTTCCTATTGTCCTAGTGTCTATGGGGTATTATTGAAACTGTTATCTGCAGAAGATCACTTCCTCTACCTATTGTCCTAGTGTCTCTATGGGGTATTATTGAAACTGCTATCTGCAGAGGAGCCCTTCCTCTTCCTATTGTCCTAGTGTCTCTATGGAGTATTATTGAAACTGCTATCTCCAGAGGAGCTCCGCCTCTTCCTATTGTCCTAGTGTCTCTATGGGGTATTATTGAAACTGCTATCTCCAGAGGAGCTCCGCCTCTTCCTATTGTCCTAGTGTCTCTATGGGGTATTATTGAAACTGCTATCTGCAGAGGAGCTCTTCCTCTTCCTATTGTTATAGTGTCTCAATGGGGTATTATTGAAACTGCTATCTGCAGAGGAGCTCATCCTATTGTCCTAGTGTCTCTATGGAGTATTATTGAAACTGCTATCTGCAGAGGAGCTCTTCCTCTTCCTATTGTCCTAGTGTCTCTATGGAGTATTATTGAAACTGCTATCTGCAGAGGAGCTCTTCCTCTTCCTATTGTCCTAGTGTCTCTATGGGGTATTATTGAAACTGCTATCTGCAGAGGAGCTCATCCTATTGTCCTAGTGTCTCTATGGAGTATTATTGAAACTGCTGTCTGCAGAGGAGCTCTTCCTCTTGTCCTGGTGTCTCTATGGAGTATTATTGAAACTGCTATCTGCAGAGGAGCTCTTCCTCTTCCTATTGTCCTAGTGTCTCTATGGGGTATTATTGAAAATGCTATCTGCAGAGGGGCTCTTCCTCTTCCTATTGTCATAGTGTCTCTATGGGGTATTATTGAAACTGCTATCTGCAGAGGAGCTCTTCCTCTTCCTATTGTCCTAGTGTCTCTATGGGGTATTATTGAAACTGTTATCTGCAGAGGAGCTCTTCCTCTTCCTATTGTCCTAGTGTCTCTATGGGGTATTATTGAAACTGTTATCTGCAGAGGAGCTCTTCCTCTTCCTATTGTCCTAGTGTCTCTAAGGGGTATTATTGAAACTGCTATCTGCAGAGGAGCTCTTCCTATTGTCCTAGTGTCTCTATGGGGTATTATTGAAACTGCTATCTGCAGAGGAGCTCTTCCTATTGTCCTAGTGTCTCAATGGGGTATTATTGAAACTGCTATCTGCAGAAGAGCTCTTCCTCTTCCTATTGTCCTAGTGTCTCTATGGGGTATTATTGAAACTGCTATCTGCAGAGGAGCTCTTCCTCTTCCTATTGTCCTAGTGTCTCTATGGGGTATTATTGAAACTGCTATCTACAGAGGAGCACTTCCTATTCCTATTGTCATAGTGTCTCTATGGGTTATTATTGAAACTGCTATCTGCAGAGGAGCTCTTCCTCTTCCTATTGACCTAGTGCCTCTATGGGGTATTATTGAAACTGCTATCTGCAGAAGAGCTCTTCCTCTTCCTATTGTCCTAGTGTCTCTATGGGGTATTATTGAAACTGCTATCTGCAGAGGAGCTCTTCCTCTTCCTATTGTCCTAGTGTCTCTATGGGGTATTATTGAAACTGCTATCTGCAGAAGAGCTCTTCCTCTTCCTATTGTCCTAGTGTCTCTATGGGGTATTATTGAAACTGCTATCTACAGAGGAGCTCTTCCTATTGTCCTAGTGTCTCTATGGGGTATTATTGAAACTGCTATCTGCAGAGGAGCTCTTCCTCTTCCTATTGTCATAGTGTCTCTATGGGGTATTATTGAAACTGCTATCTGCAGAGGAGCCCTTCCTCTTCCTATTGTCCTAGTGTCTCTATGGAGTATTATTGAAACTGCTATCTCCAGAGGAGCTCCGCCTCTTCCTATTGTCCTAGTGTCTCTATGGGGTATTATTGAAACTGCTATCTCCAGAGGAGCTCCGCCTCTTCCTATTGTCCTAGTGTCTCTATGGGGTATTATTGAAACTGCTATCTGCAGAGGAGCTCTTCCTCTTCCTATTGTTATAGTGTCTCAATGGGGTATTATTGAAACTGCTATCTGCAGAGGAGCTCATCCTATTGTCCTAGTGTCTCTATGGAGTATTATTGAAACTGCTATCTGCAGAGGAGCTCTTCCTCTTCCTATTGTCCTAGTGTCTCTATGGAGTATTATTGAAACTGCTATCTGCAGAGGAGCTCTTCCTCTTCCTATTGTCCTAGTGTCTCTATGGGGTATTATTGAAACTGCTATCTGCAGAGGAGCTCATCCTATTGTCCTAGTGTCTCTATGGAGTATTATTGAAACTGCTGTCTGCAGAGGAGCTCTTCCTCTTGTCCTGGTGTCTCTATGGAGTATTATTGAAACTGCTATCTGCAGAGGAGCTCTTCCTCTTCCTATTGTCCTAGTGTCTCTATGGGGTATTATTGAAAATGCTATCTGCAGAGGAGCTCTTCCTCTTCCTATTGTCATAGTGTCTCTATGGGGTATTATTGAAACTGCTATCTGCAGAGGAGCTCTTCCTCTTCCTATTGTCCTAGTGTCTCTATGGGGTATTATTGAAACTGTTATCTGCAGAGGAGCTCTTCCTCTTCCTATTGTCCTAGTGTCTCTATGGGGTATTATTGAAACTGTTATCTGCAGAGGAGCTCTTCCTCTTCCTATTGTCCTAGTGTCTCTAAGGGGTATTATTGAAACTGCTATCTGCAGAGGAGCTCTTCCTATTGTCCTAGTGTCTCTATGGGGTATTATTGAAACTGCTATCTGCAGAGGAGCTCTTCCTATTGTCCTAGTGTCTCAATGGGGTATTATTGAAACTGCTATCTGCAGAAGAGCTCTTCCTCTTCCTATTGTCCTAGTGTCTCTATGGGGTATTATTGAAACTGCTATCTGCAGAGGAGCTCTTCCTCTTCCTATTGTCCTAGTGTCTCTATGGGGTATTATTGAAACTGCTATCTACAGAGGAGCACTTCCTATTCCTATTGTCATAGTGTCTCTATGGGTTATTATTGAAACTGCTATCTGCAGAGGAGCTCTTCCTCTTCCTATTGACCTAGTGCCTCTATGGGGTATTATTGAAACTGCTATCTGCAGAAGAGCTCTTCCTCTTCCTATTGTCCTAGTGTCTCTATGGGGTATTATTGAAACTGCTATCTGCAGAGGAGCTCTTCCTCTTCCTATTGTCCTAGTGTCTCTATGGGGTATTATTGAAACTGCTATCTGCAGAAGAGCTCTTCCTCTTCCTATTGTCCTAGTGTCTCTATGGGGTATTATTGAAACTGCTATCTACAGAGGAGCTCTTCCTATTGTCCTAGTGTCTCTATGGGGTATTATTGAAACTGCTATCTGCAGAGGAGCTCTTCCTCTTCCTATTGTCATAGTGTCTCTATGGGGTATTATTGAAACTGCTATCTGCAGAGGAGCTCTTCCTCTTCCTATTGTTATACTGTCTCTATGGGGTATTATTGAAACTGCTATCTGCAGAGGAGCTCATCCTATTGTCCTAGTGTCTCTATGGAGTATTATTGAAACTGCTGTCTGCAGAGGAGCTCTTCCTCTTGTCCTGGTGTCTCTATGGAGTATTATTGAAACTGCTATCTGCAGAGGAGCTCTTCCTCTTCCTATTGTCCTAGTGTCTCTATGGGGTATTATTGAAACTGCTATCTGCAGAGGAGCTCTTCCTCTTCCTATTGTCCTAGTGTCTCTATGGGGTATTATTGAAACTGTTATCTGCAGAGGAGCTCTTCCTCTTCCTATTGTCCTAGTGTCTCTAAGGGGTATTATTGAAACTGCTATCTGCAGAGGAGCTCTTCCTATTGTCCTAGTGTCTCTATGGGGTATTATTGAAACTGCTATCTGCAGAGGAGCTCTTCCTATTGTCCTAGTGTCTCAATGGGGTATTATTGAAACTGCTATCTGCAGAAGAGCTCTTCCTCTTCCTATTGTCCTAGTGTCTCTATGGGGTATTATTGAAACTGTTATCTGCAGAGGAGCTCTTCCTATTCCTATTGTCTCTATGGGGTATTATTGAAACTGCTATCTACAGAGGAGCTCTCCCTATTCCTATTGTCCTAGTGTCTCTATGGGGTATTATTGAAACTGCTATCTACAGAGGAGCACTTCCTATTCCTATTGTGATAGTGTCTCTATGGGTTATTATTGAAACTGCTATCTGCAGAGGAGCTCTTCCTCTTCCTATTGACCTAGTGCCTCTATGGGGTATTATTGAAACTGCTATCTGCAGAAGAGCTCTTCCTCTTCCTATTGTCCTAGTGTCTCTATGGGGTATTATTGAAACTGCTATCTGCAGAGGAGCTCTTCCTCTTCCTATTGTCCTAGTGTCTCTATGGGGTATTATTGAAACTGCTATCTGCAGAAGAGCTCTTCCTCTTCCTATTGTCCTAGTGTCTCTATGGGGTATTATTGAAACTGCTATCTACAGAGGAGCTCTTCCTATTGTCCTAGTGTGTCTATGGGGTATTATTGAAACTGCTATCTGCAGAGGAGCTCTTCCTCTTCCTATTGTCATAGTGTCTCTATGGGGTATTATTGAAACTGCTATCTGCAGAGGAGCTCTTCCTCTTCCTATTGTTATACTGTCTCTATGGGGTATTATTGAAACTGCTATCTGCAGAGGAGCTCATCCTATTGTCCTAGTGTCTCTATGGAGTATTATTGAAACTGCTGTCTGCAGAGGAGCTCTTCCTCTTGTCCTGGTGTCTCTATGGAGTATTATTGAAACTGCTATCTGCAGAGGAGCTCTTCCTCTTCCTATTGTCCTAGTGTCTCTATGGGGTATTATTGAAACTGCTATCTGCAGAGGAGCTCTTCCTCTTCCTATTGTCCTAGTGTCTCTATGGGGTATTATTGAAACTGTTATCTGCAGAAGATCACTTCCTCTACCTATTGTCCTAGTGTCTCTATGGGGTATTATTGAAACTGCTATCTGCAGAGGAGCCCTTCCTCTTCCTATTGTCCTAGTGTCTCTATGGAGTATTATTGAAACTGCTATCTCCAGAGGAGCTCCGCCTCTTCCTATTGTCCTAGTGTCTCTATGGGGTATTATTGAAACTGCTATCTCCAGAGGAGCTCCGCCTCTTCCTATTGTCCTAGTGTCTCTATGGGGTATTATTGAAACTGCTATCTGCAGAGGAGCTCTTCCTCTTCCTATTGTTATAGTGTCTCAATGGGGTATTATTGAAACTGCTATCTGCAGAGGAGCTCATCCTATTGTCCTAGTGTCTCTATGGAGTATTATTGAAACTGCTATCTGCAGAGGAGCTCTTCCTCTTCCTATTGTCCTAGTGTCTCTATGGAGTATTATTGAAACTGCTATCTGCAGAGGAGCTCTTCCTCTTCCTATTGTCCTAGTGTCTCTATGGGGTATTATTGAAACTGTTATCTGCAGAGGAGCTCTTCCTATTCCTATTGTCTCTATGGGGTATTATTGAAACTGCTATCTGCAGAGGAGCTCTTCCTCTTCCTATTGTCTCTATGGGGTATTATTGAAACTGCTATCTACAGAGGAGCTCTCCCTATTCCTATTGTCCTAGTGTCTCTATGGGGTATTATTGAAACTGCTATCTACAGAGGAGCACTTCCTATTCCTATTGTCATAGTGTCTCTATGGGTTATTATTGAAACTGCTATCTGCAGAGGAGCTCTTCCTCTTCCTATTGACCTAGTGCCTCTATGGGGTATTATTGAAACTGCTATCTGCAGAAGAGCTCTTCCTCTTCCTATTGTCCTAGTGTCTCTATGGGGTATTATTGAAACTGCTATCTGCAGAGGAGCTCTTCCTCTTCCTATTGTCCTAGTGTCTCTATGGGGTATTATTGAAACTGCTATCTGCAGAAGAGCTCTTCCTCTTCCTATTGTCCTAGTGTCTCTATGGGGTATTATTGAAACTGCTATCTACAGAGGAGCTCTTCCTATTGTCCTAGTGTGTCTATGGGGTATTATTGAAACTGCTATCTGCAGAGGAGCTCTTCCTCTTCCTATTGTCATAGTGTCTCTATGGGGTATTATTGAAACTGCTATCTGCAGAGGAGCTCTTCCTCTTCCTATTGTTATACTGTCTCTATGGGGTATTATTGAAACTGCTATCTGCAGAGGAGCTCATCCTATTGTCCTAGTGTCTCTATGGAGTATTATTGAAACTGCTATCTGCAGAGGAGCTCTTCCTCTTGTCCTGGTGTCTCTATGGAGTATTATTGAAACTGCTATCTGCAGAGGAGCTCTTCCTCTTCCTATTGTCCTAGTGTCTCTATGGGGTATTATTGAAACTGCTATCTGCAGAGGAGCTCTTCCTCTTCCTATTGTCCTAGTGTCTCTATGGGGTATTATTGAAACTGTTATCTGCAGAAGATCACTTCCTCTACCTATTGTCCTAGTGTCTCTATGGGGTATTATTGAAACTGCTATCTGCAGAGGAGCCCTTCCTTTCCTATTGTCCTAGTGTCTCTATGGAGTATTATTGAAACTGCTATCTCCAGAGGAGCTCCGCCTCTTCCTATTGTCCTAGTGTCTCTATGGGGTATTATTGAAACTGCTATCTCCAGAGGAGCTCCGCCTCTTCCTATTGTCCTAGTGTCTCTATGGGGTATTATTGAAACTGCTATCTGCAGAGGAGCTCTTCCTCTTCCTATTGTTATAGTGTCTCAATGGGGTATTATTGAAACTGCTATCTGCAGAGGAGCTCATCCTATTGTCCTAGTGTCTCTATGGAGTATTATTGAAACTGCTATCTGCAGAGGAGCTCTTCCTCTTCCTATTGTCCTAGTGTCTCTATGGAGTATTATTGAAACTGCTATCTGCAGAGGAGCTCTTCCTCTTCCTATTGTCCTAGTGTCTCTATGGGGTATTATTGAAAATGCTATCTGCAGAGGGCTCTTCCTCTTCCTATTGTCATAGTGTCTCTATGGGGTATTATTGAAACTGCTATCTGCAGAGGAGCTCTTCCTCTTCCTATTGTCCTAGTGTCTCTATGGGGTATTATTGAAACTGTTATCTGCAGAGGAGCTCTTCCTCTTCCTATTGTCCTAGTGTATCTATGGGGTATTATTGAAACTGTTATCTGCAGAGGAGCTCTTCCTCTTCCTATTGTCCTAGTGTCTCTAAGGGGTATTATTGAAACTGCTATCTGCAGAGGAGCTCTTCCTATTGTCCTCCTATTATTCTGCTATCTGCAGAGGAGCTCTCCTATTGTCCTAGTGTCTCAATGGGGTATTATTGAAACTGCTATCTGCAGAAGAGCTCTTCCTCTTCCTATTGTCCTAGTGTCTCTATGGGGTATTATTGAAACTGCTATCTGCAGAAGATCACTTCCTCTACCTATTGTCCTAGTGTCTCTATGGGGTATTATTGAAACTGCTATCTGCAGAGGAGCCCTTCCTCTTCCTATTGTCCTAGTGTCTCTATGGAGTATTATTGAAACTGCTATCTCCAGAGGAGCTCCGCCTCTTCCTATTGTCCTAGTGTCTCTATGGGGTATTATTGAAACTGCTATCTCCAGAGGAGCTCCGCCTCTTCCTATTGTCCTAGTGTCTCTATGGGGTATTATTGAAACTGCTATCTGCAGAGGAGCTCTTCCTCTTCCTATTGTTATAGTGTCTCAATGGGGTATTATTGAAACTGCTATCTGCAGAGGAGCTCATCCTATTGTCCTAGTGTCTCTATGGAGTATTATTGAAACTGCTATCTGCAGAGGAGCTCTTCCTCTTCCTATTGTCCTAGTGTCTCTATGGAGTATTATTGAAACTGCTATCTGCAGAGGAGCTCTTCCTCTTCCTATTGTCCTAGTGTCTCTATGGGGTATTATTGAAAATGCTATCTGCAGAGGGGCTCTTCCTCTTCCTATTGTCATAGTGTCTCTATGGGGTATTATTGAAACTGCTATCTGCAGAGGAGCTCTTCCTCTTCCTATTGTCCTAGTGTCTCTATGGGGTATTATTGAAACTGTTATCTGCAGAGGAGCTCTTCCTCTTCCTATTGTCCTAGTGTCTCTATGGGGTATTATTGAAACTGTATCTGCAGAGGAGCTCTTCCTCTTCCTATTGTCCTAGTGTCTCTAAGGGGTATTATTGAAACTGCTATCTGCAGAGGAGCTCTTCCTATTGTCCTAGTGTCTCTATGGGGTATTATTGAAACTGCTATCTGCAGAGGAGCTCTTCCTATTGTCCTAGTGTCTCAATGGGGTATTATTGAAACTGCTATCTGCAGAAGAGCTCTTCCTCTTCCTATTGTCCTAGTGTCTCTATGGGGTATTATTGAAACTGCTATCTGCAGAGGAGCTCTTCCTCTTCCTATTGTCCTAGTGTCTCTATGGGGTATTATTGAAACTGTTATCTGCAGAGGAGCTCTTCCTATTCCTATTGTCTCTATGGGGTATTATTGAAACTGCTATCTGCAGAGGAGCTCTTCCTCTTCCTATTGTCTCTATGGGGTATTATTGAAACTGCTATCTACAGAGGAGCTCTCCCTATTCCTATTGTCCTAGTGTCTCTATGGGGTATTATTGAAACTGCTATCTACAGAGGAGCACTTCCTATTCCTATTGTCATAGTGTCTCTATGGGTTATTATTGAAACTGCTATCTGCAGAGGAGCTCTTCCTCTTCCTATTGACCTAGTGCCTCTATGGGGTATTATTGAAACTGCTATCTGCAGAAGAGCTCTTCCTCTTCCTATTGTCCTAGTGTCTCTATGGGGTATTATTGAAACTGCTATCTGCAGAGGAGCTCTTCCTCTTCCTATTGACCTAGTGCCTCTACGGGGTATTATTGAAACTGTTATCTGCAGAAGAGCTCTTCCTCTTCCTATTGTCCTAGTGTCTCTATGGGGTATTATTGAAACTGCTATCTACAGAGGAGCTCTTCCTATTGTCCTAGTGTCTCTATGGGGTATTATTGAAACTGCTATCTGCAGAGGAGCTCTTCCTCTTCCTATTGTCATAGTGTCTCTATGGGGTATTATTGAAACTGCTATCTGCAGAGGAGCTCTTCCTCTTCCTATTGTTATACTGTCTCTATGGGGTATTATTGAAACTGCTATCTGCAGAGGAGCTCATCCTATTGTCCTAGTGTCTCTATGGAGTATTATTGAAACTGCTGTCTGCAGAGGAGCTCTTCCTCTTGTCCTGGTGTCTCTATGGAGTATTATTGAAACTGCTATCTGCAGAGGAGCTCTTCCTCTTCCTATTGTCCTAGTGTCTCTATGGGGTATTATTGAAACAGCTATCTGCAGAGGAGCTCTTCCTCTTCCTATTGTCCTAGTGTCTCTATGGGGTATTATTGAAACTGTTATCTGAAGAAGATCACTTCCTCTACCTATTGTCCTAGTGTCTCTATGGGGTATTATTGAAACTGCTATCTGCAGAGGAGCCCTTCCTCTTCCTATTGTCCTAGTGTCTCTATGGAGTATTATTGAAACTGCTATCTCCAGAGGAGCTCCGCCTCTTCCTATTGTCCTAGTGTCTCTATGGGGTATTATTGAAACTGCTATCTCCAGAGGAGCTCCGCCTCTTCCTATTGTCCTAGTGTCTCTATGGGGTATTATTGAAACTGCTATCTGCAGAGGAGCTCTTCCTCTTCCTATTGTTATAGTGTCTCAATGGGGTATTATTGAAACTGCTATCTGCAGAGGAGCTCATCCTATTGTCCTAGTGTCTCTATGGAGTATTATTGAAACTGCTATCTGCAGAGGAGCTCTTCCTCTTCCTATTGTCCTAGTGTCTCTATGGAGTATTATTGAAACTGCTATCTGCAGAGGAGCTCTTCCTCTTGTCCTGGTGTCTCTATGGGGTATTATTGAAACTGCTATCTGCAGAAGAGCGCTTCCTCTTCCTATTGTCCTATTGTCTCTATGGGGTATTATTGAAACTGCTATCTGCAGAGGAGCTCTTCCTCTTCCTATTGTCCTAGTGTCTCTATGGGGTATTATTGAAACTGCTATCTGCAGAAGAGCTCTTCCTCTTCCTATTTTCCAAGTGTCTCTATGGGGTATTATTGAAACTGCTATCTACAGAGGAGCTATTCCTATTGTTCTAGTGTCTCTATGGGGTATTATTGAAACTGCTATCTGCAGAGGAGCTCCTCCTATTGTCCTAGTGTCTCAATGAGGTATTATTGAAACTGCTATCTGCAGAGGAGCTCTTCCTCTTCCTATTGTCCCAGTGTCTCTATGGGGTATTATTGAAACTGCTATCTGCAGAGGAGCTCTTCCTCTTCCTATTGTCCAAGTGTCTCAATGGGGTATTATTGAAACTGCTATCTACAGAGGAGCTCTCCCTATTCCTATTGTCATAGTGTCTCTATGGGTTATTATTGAAACTGCTATCTGCAGAGGAGCTCTTCCTATTCCTATTGTCTCTATGGGGTATTATTGAAACTGCTGTCTGCAGAGGAGCTCTTCCTCTTCCTATTGTCTCTATGGAGTATTATTGAAACTGCTATCTGCAGAGGAGCTCATCCTATTGTCCTAGTGTCTCTATGGAGTATTATTGAAACTGCTGTCTGCAGAGGAGCTCTTCCTCTTGTCCTGGTGTCTCTATGGAGTATTATTGAAACTGCTATCTGCAGAGGAGCTCTTCCTCTTCCTATTGTCCTAGTGTCTCTATGGGGTATTATTGAAACAGCTATCTGCAGAGGAGCTCTTCCTCTTCCTATTGTCCTAGTGTCTCTATGGGGTATTATTGAAACTGTTATCTGAAGAAGATCACTTCCTCTACCTATTGTCCTAGTGTCTCTATGGGGTATTATTGAAACTGCTATCTGCAGAGGAGCCCTTCCTCTTCCTATTGTCCTAGTGTCTCTATGGAGTATTATTGAAACTGCTATCTCCAGAGGAGCTCCGCCTCTTCCTATTGTCCTAGTGTCTCTATGGGGTATTATTGAAACTGCTATCTCCAGAGGAGCTCCGCCTCTTCCTATTGTCCTAGTGTCTCTATGGGGTATTATTGAAACTGCTATCTGCAGAGGAGCTCTTCCTCTTCCTATTGTTATAGTGTCTCAATGGGGTATTATTGAAACTGCTATCTGCAGAGGAGCTCATCCTATTGTCCTAGTGTCTCTATGGAGTATTATTGAAACTGCTATCTGCAGAGGAGCTCTTCCTCTTCCTATTGTCCTAGTGTCTCTATGGAGTATTATTGAAACTGCTATCTGCAGAGGAGCTCTTCCTCTTGTCCTGGTGTCTCTATGGGGTATTATTGAAACTGCTATCTGCAGAAGAGCGCTTCCTCTTCCTATTGTCCTATTGTCTCTATGGGGTATTATTGAAACTGCTATCTGCAGAGGAGCTCTTCCTCTTCCTATTGTCCTAGTGTCTCTATGGGGTATTATTGAAACTGCTATCTGCAGAAGAGCTCTTCCTCTTCCTATTTTCCAAGTGTCTCTATGGGGTATTATTGAAACTGCTATCTACAGAGGAGCTATTCCTATTGTTCTAGTGTCTCTATGGGGTATTATTGAAACTGCTATCTGCAGAGGAGCTCCTCCTATTGTCCTAGTGTCTCAATGAGGTATTATTGAAACTGCTATCTGCAGAGGAGCTCTTCCTCTTCCTATTGTCCCAGTGTCTCTATGGGGTATTATTGAAACTGCTATCTGCAGAGGAGCTCTTCCTCTTCCTATTGTCCAAGTGTCTCAATGGGGTATTATTGAAACTGCTATCTACAGAGGAGCTCTCCCTATTCCTATTGTCATAGTGTCTCTATGGGTTATTATTGAAACTGCTATCTGCAGAGGAGCTCTTCCTATTCCTATTGTCTCTATGGGGTATTATTGAAACTGCTGTCTGCAGAGGAGCTCTTCCTCTTCCTATTGTCTCTATGGGGTATTATTGAAACTGCTATCTACAGAGGAGCTCTCCCTATTCCTATTGTCCTAGTGTCTCTATGGGGTATTATTGAAACTGCTATCTACAGAGGAGCTCTTCCTATTCCTATTGTCCTAGTGTCTCTATGGGGTATTATTGAAACTGCTATCTACAGAGGAGCTCTTCCTCTTCCTATTGTCTCTATGGGGTATTATTGAAACTGCTATCTGCAGAGGAGCTCTTCCTCTTCCTATTGTCTCTATGGGGTATTATTGAAACTGCTATCTGCAGAAGAGCTCTTCCTCTTCCTATTGGCCTAGTGTCTCTATGGGGTATTATTGAAACTGCTATCTGCAGAGGAGCTCTTCCTCTTCCTATTGTCCTAGTGTCTCTATGGGGTATTATTGAAACTGCTATCTGCAGAAGAGCTCTTCCTCTTCCTATTGTCCTAGTGTCTCTATGGGGTATTATTGAAACTGCTACCTACAGAGGAGCTCTTCCTATTGTCCTAGTGTCTCTATGGGGTATTATTGAAACTGCTATCTGCAGAGGAGCTCTTCCTCTTCCTATTTTCCAAGTGTCTCTATGGGGTATTATTGAAACTGCTATCTACAGAGGAGCTATTCCTATTGTTCTAGTGTCTCTATGGGGTATTATTGAAACTGCTATCTGCAGAGGAGCTCTTCCACTTCCTATTGACCTAGTGCCTCTATGGGGTATTATTGAAACTGCTATCTGCAGAAGAGCTCTTCCTCTTCCTATTGTCCTAGTGTCTCTATGGGGTATTATTGAAACTGCTATCTGCAGAGGAGCTCTTCCTCTTCCTATTGTCCTAGTGTCTCTATGGGGTATTATTGAAACTGCTATCTGCAGAAGAGCTCTTCCTCTTCCTATTGTCCTAGTGTCTCTATGGGGTATTATTGAAACTGCTATCTACAGAGGAGCTCTTCCTATTGTCCTAGTGTCTCTATGGGGTATTATTGAAACTGCTATCTGCAGAGGAGCTCTTCCTCTTCCTATTGTCATAGTGTCTCTATGGGGTATTATTGAAACTGCTATCTGCAGAGGAGCTCTTCCTCTTCCTATTGTTATACTGTCTCTATGGGGTATTATTGAAACTGCTATCTGCAGAGGAGCTCATCCTATTGTCCTAGTGTCTCTATGGAGTATTATTGAAACTGCTGTCTGCAGAGGAGCTCTTCCTCTTGTCCTGGTGTCTCTATGGAGTATTATTGAAACTGCTATCTGCAGAGGAGCTCTTTCTCTTCCTATTTGTCATGTTTTGTCTGCCTTTGTCTGCGGGGAAGACTGTGATTCTTACGGTTGTCGATAGGTTCTCTAAGGCGGCACATTTCATTCCCCTCGCTAAACTTCCTTCCGCTAAGGAGACGGCACAAATCATTATCGAGAATGTATTCAGAATTCATGGCCTCCCGTTAGACGCCGTTTCAGACAGAGGCCCGCAATTCACGTCACAGTTTTGGAGGGAGTTCTGTCGTTTGATTGGTGCGTCCGTCAGTCTCTCTTCCGGGTTTCATCCCCAGTCTAACGGTCAAGCAGAGAGGGCCAATCAGACGATTGGTCGCATACTACGCAGCCTTTCTTTCAGAAACCCTGCGTCTTGGGCAGAACAGCTCCCCTGGGCAGAATACGCTCACAATTCGCTTCCTTCGTCTGCTACCGGGTTATCTCCGTTTCAGAGTAGTCTGGGTTACCAGCCTCCTCTGTTCTCATCCCAGCTTGCCGAGTCCAGCGTTCCCTCCGCTCAAGCGTTTGTCCAACGTTGTGAGCGCACCTGGAGGAGGGTGAGGTCTGCACTTTGCCGTTACAGGGCACAGACTGTGAGAGCCGCCAATAAACGCAGGATTAAGAGTCCAAGGTATTGTTGCGGCCAGAGAGTGTGGCTTTCCACTCGCAACCTTCCTCTTACGACAGCTTCTCGTAAGTTGACTCCGCGGTTCATTGGTCCGTTCCGTGTCTCCCAGGTCGTCAATCCTGTCGCTGTGCGACTGCTTCTTCCGCGACATCTTCGTCGCGTCCATCCTGTCTTCCATGTCTCCTGTGTCAAGCCCTTTCTTCGCACTCCCGTTCGTCTTCCCTCCCCCTCCCGTCCTTGTCGAGAGCGCACCTATTTACAAGGTACATAAGATCATGGACATGCGTTCGGGACGGGGTCACCAATACTTAGTGGATTGGGAGGGTTACGGTCCTGAGGAGAGGAGTTGGGTTCCGTCTCGGGACGTGCTGGACCGTTCACTCATTGATGATTTCCTCCGTTGCCGCCAGGATTCCTCCTCGAGTGCGCCAGGAGGCGCTCGGTGAGTGGGGGTACTGTCATGTTTTGTCATTGATTATCATGCCTTGTCCCTGTTCTTCTCCTTCTATTCGTTTCCCTCTGCTGGTCTTATTAGGTTCTTTCCCTCTTTCTATCCCTCTCTCTCCCCCTCCCTCTCTCACTCTCCCGCTCTCTCTTCTCTCTATCGTTCCGTTCCTGCTCCCAGCTGTTCCTATTCCCCTAATCAATCATTTAGTCTTCCCACACCTGTTCCCGATCCTTTTCCCTGATTAGAGTCCCTATTTCTCTCCTTGTTATTCGTTTCTGCCCTGTCGGTTCCTTGTCTAGAATTCACCGTGCTGTGTTTGTGTATCGCCCTGTCGTGTCGTGTTTTCCTCAGATGCTGCGTGGTGAGCAGGTGTCTGAGTCTGTTTGGTTCAAGTGCCTTCCCGAGGCAACCTGCTGTTCACCTGCTGTTCAAGATCGAGTCTCCAGTTTGTCCTCGTCATTTCGAGTGAAAGTTGTGTTTTTTGATTGTATTTACTTTACTGGATTAAAGACTCTGTTTTCGCCAAGTCGCTTTTGGGTCCTCTTTCACCTGCATGACACTATTGTCCTAGTGTCTCTATGGGGTATTATTGAAACTGCTATCTGCAGAAGAGCTCTTCCTCTTCCTATTGGCCTAGTGTCTCTATGGGGTATTATTGAAACTGCTATCTGCAGAAGAGCTCTTCCTCTTCCTATTGTCCTAGTGTCTCTATGGGGTATTATTGAAACTGCTATCTACAGAGGAGCTCTTCCTATTGTCCTAGTGTCTCTATGGGGTATTATTGAAACTGCTATCTGCAGAGGAGCTCTTCCTCTTCCTATTGTCCTAGTGTCTCTATGGGGTATTATTGAAACTGCTATCTGCAGAGGAGCTCTTCCTCTTCCTATTGTCCTAGTGTCTCTATGGGGTATTATTGAAACTGTTATCTGCAGAGGAGCTCTTCCTCTTCCTATTGTCCTAGTGTCTCTATGGGGTATTACTGAAAATGCTATCTGCAGAGGAGCTCTTCCTCTTCCTATTGTCATAGTGTCTCTAAGGGGTATTATTGAAACTGCTATCTGCAGAGGAGCTCTTCCTATTGTCCTAGTGTCTCTATGGGGTATTATTGAAACTGCTATCTGCAGAAGAGCTCTTCCTCTTCCTATTTTCCCAGTGTCTCTATGGGGTATTATTGAAACTGCTATCTGCAGAGGAGCTCTTCCTATTGTCCTAGTGTCTCAATGGGGTATTATTGAAACTGCTATCTGCAGAAGAGCTCTTCCTCTTCCTATTGTCCTAGTGTCTCTATGGGGTATTATTGAAACTGCTATCTGCAGAGGAGCTCTTCCTCTTCCTATTGTCTCTATGGGGTATTATTGAAACTGCTATCTACAGAGGAGCTCTTCCTATTCCTATTGTCATAGTGTCTCTATGGGTTATTATTGAAACTGCTATCTGCAGAGGAGCTCTTCCTCTTCCTATTGACCTAGTGCCTCTATGGGGTATTATTGAAACTGCTATCTGCAGAAGAGCTCTTCCTCTTCCTATTGTCCTAGTGTCTCTATGGGGTATTATTGAAACTGCTATCTGCAGAGGAGCTCTTCCTCTTCCTATTGTCCTAGTGTCTCTATGGGGTTTTATTGAAACTGCTATCTGCAGAAGAGCTCTTCCTCTTCCTATTGTCCTAGTGTCTCTATGGGGTATTATTGAAACTGCTATCTACAGAGGAGCTCTTCCTATTGTCCTAGTGTCTCTATGGGGTATTATTGAAACTGCTATCTGCAGAGGAGCTCTTCCTCTTCCTATTGTCAGCTGTCCTAGTGTCTCAATGGGGTATTATTGAAACTAGTGTCTCTATGGGGTATTATTGAAACTGCTATCTGCAGAGGAGCTCTTCCTCTTCCTATTGTTATACTGTCTCTATGGGGTATTATTGAAACTGCTATCTGCAGAGGAGCTCATCCTATTGTCCTAGTGTCTCTATGGAGTATTATTGAAACTGCTGTCTGCAGAGGAGCCCTTCCTCTTGTCCTGGTGTCTCTATGGAGTATTATTGAAACTTCTATCTGCAGAGGAGCTCTTCCTCTTCCTATTGTCCTAGTGTCTCTATGGGGTATTATTGAAACTGCTATCTGCAGAGGAGCTCTTCCTCTTCCTATTGTCCTAGTGTCTCTATGGGGTATTATTGAAACTGTTATCTGCAGAGGAGCTCTTCCTCTTCCTATTGTCCTAGTGTCTCTATGGGGTATTATTGAAACTGCTATCTGCAGAGGAGCTCTTCCTCTTCCTATTGTCCTAGTGTCTCTATGGGGTATTATTGAAACTGTTATCTGCAGAGGAGCTCTTCCTCTTCCTATTGTCCTAGTGTCTCTATGGGGTATTATTGAAAATGCTATCTGCAGAGGGGCTCTTCCTCTTCCTATTGTCATAGTGTCTCTAAGGGGTATTATTGAAACTGCTATCTGCAGAGGAGCTCTTCCTATTGTCCTAGTGTCTCTATGGGGTATTATTGAAACTGCTATCTGCAGAAGAGCTCTTCCTCTTCCTATTTTCCCAGTGTCTCTATGGGGTATTATTGAAACTGCTATCTACAGAGGAGCTCTTCCTATTGTTCTAGTGTCTCTATGGGGTATTATTGAAACTGCTATCTGCAGAGGAGCTCTTCCTATTGTCCTAGTGTCTCAATGGGGTATTATTGAAACTGCTATCTGCAGAGGAGCTCTTCCTCTTCCTATTGTCCTAGTGTCTCTATGGGGTATTATTGAAACTGTTATCTGCAGAGGAGCTCTTCCTATTCCTATTGTCTCTATGGGGTATTATTGAAACTGCTATCTGCAGAGGAGCTCTTCCTCTTCCTAATGTCTCTATGGGGTATTATTGAAACTGCTATCTACAGAGGAGCTCTTCCTATTCCTATTGTCATAGTGTCTCTATGGGTTATTATTGAAACTGCTATCTGCAGAGGAGCTCTTCCTCTTCCTATTGACCTAGTGCCTCTATGGGGTATTATTGAAACTGCTATCTGCAGAAGAGCTCTTCCTCTTCCTATTGTCCTAGTGTCTCTATGGGGTATTATTGAAACTGCTATCTGCAGAGGAGCTCTTCCTCTTCCTATTGTCCTAGTGTCTCTATGGGGTATTATTGAAACTGCTATCTGCAGAAGAGCTCTTCCTCTTCCTATTGTCCTAGTGTCTCTATGGGGTATTATTGAAACTGCTATCTACAGAGGAGCTCTTCCTATTGTCCTAGTGTCTCTATGGGGTATTATTGAAACTGCTATCTGCAGAGGAGCTCTTCCTCTTCCTATTGTCATAGTGTCTCTATGGGGTATTATTGAAACTGCTATCTGCAGAGGAGCTCTTCCTCTTCCTATTGTTATACTGTCTCTATGGGGTATTATTGAAACTGCTATCTGCAGAGGAGCTCATCCTATTGTCCTAGTGTCTCTATGGAGTATTATTGAAACTGCTGTCTGCAGAGGAGCCCTTCCTCTTGTCCTGGTGTCGCTATGGAGTATTATTGAAACTGCTATCTGCAGAGGAGCTCTTCCTCTTCCTATTGTCCTAGTGTCTCTATGGGGTATTATTGAAACTGCTATCTGCAGAGGAGCTCTTCCTCTTCCTATTGTCCTAGTGTCTCTATGGGGTATTATTGAAACTGTTATCTGCAGAGGAGCTCTTCCTCTTCCTATTGTCCTAGTGTCTCTATGGGGTATTATTGAAAATGCTATCTGCAGAGGGGCTCTTCCTCTTCCTATTGTCATAGTGTCTCTATGGGGTATTATTGAAACCGCTATCTGCAGAGGAGCTCTTCCTATTGTCCTAGTGTCTCTATGGGGTATTATTGAAACTGCTATCTGCAGAAGAGCTCTTCCTCTTCCTATTTTCCTAGTGTCTCTATGGGGTATTATTGAAACTGCTATCTACAGAGGAGCTCTTCCTATTTTTCTAGTGTCTCTATGGGGTATTATTGAAACTGCTATCTGCAGAGGAGCTCTTCCTATTGTCCTAGTGTCTCAATGGGGTATTATTGAAACTGCTATCTGCAGAGGAGCTCTTTCTCTTGTCCTGGTGTCTCTATGGGGTATTATTGAAACTGCTATCTGCAGAAGAGCTCTTCCTCTTCCTATTGTCCTAGTGTCTCTATGGGGTATTATTGAAACTGCTATCTGCAGAGGAGCTCTTCCTCTTCCTATTGTCCTAGTGTCTCTATGGGGTATTATTGAAAATGCTATCTGCAGAGGGGCTCTTCCTCTTCCTATTGTCATAGTGTCTCTATGGGGTATTATTGAAACTGCTATCTACAGAGGAGCTCTTCCTATTGTTCTAGTGTCTCTATGGGGTATTATTGAAACTGCTAACTGCAGAGGAGCTTTTCCTATTGTCCTAGTGTCTCTATGGT